>NW_026991440.1:0-35576 GCF_036370855.1 Dromaius novaehollandiae | reverse complement strand
AGGACTTTGTAGACAGCCATCTTGGCATAATCACGTACCTGTGAACGGAGGTGCTGAAATCTGGGAACGGCGTCTTGGATGAGACTCCCTTGAGATACCCGGGGAACTTGGGGAATGGTTTGAACATGGGAATTACACCTCAGAGCTGAGAACGTGCGCCTCACTATCTCCAATCTGGCAGCAGGCCACAGCAAGCGTCCTCGGCAGCTCTAGAGCACTCGGCACTCTGCAGCGTGCACAGGCAGTGTGCTCAGCCAAGCGCCGGCACTAGCCTGCTAAGCGGTGTGGCAGGCTTGTTTGCTCACCAGAGGAGAAAGTGGCAACATGGACAGTGGGCACCTTGAGTGCAGCTGCCTGATGGACACTGTTTATGTGAGTCCTGGGGCAGAAGCGGCCACCAAACCAGAGCTCCAGCAGTACCGCGCTGTTTTGGTGCTTCCCCGCTCTGACCCTCTCACCCCGCTGGGGCACCGCCTTTCCCCACGATGGACCCGGCCTCCCACCGTCACGGTGCACTGGATATCCCAAAGCCTGTGGTAGGAAGATCACGGTAACCTCTAACTCTATTTTCTGAGAAGAAGCATTCTTTAATCAAGGACATCCTAGAACTGCTAAAGCCCTAAAAGAAACATTAAATCAAAATGTTTTCTTTCTAGGTGTGTATTGCCAATTTGGCAAAAGAATTCAAGGTCCATGTATGCCTAACTGAACTGTCCTCATTATAACACAAAAAAATCATACCCATAGGCCAAAAAGACCCGCGCTCGGGTGACGACCCCTCCCCTGAGCATGCATAGTAGTAAAATGGTGTGCAAGCAATATTATAATTGTATGTAAATGTGTGTAATTCTTGGCTTATTGCACATCGGGCAACGAATCTGCTTTTCAAGACAGCACATGGAGTGCCGTGAATTGGGCCGTAAAGACATGAAAACAGCAGTGCATAGAAAATGCTGGCAGCTGTTGAGAGGGAGGCACAGGTGCACACAAAGACATTAGGAGGATAACCTGCCTCTTTGGGTAGTCTGTAAATCCCCAAAGGGGGAACAGGACAACTGTGGCAAGATTGCCTTTTGCCATCAGTCCCAGGGGGTGCTCTGCTTGGAGGAGGGAAAGATCGGGATGGCACTGCAGCAGGAGGTGGGTGAGCTCTGAGGACTATGTGCAGGGATGAAAGAGGCATCTTGCACCACTCGTGTTTAATTGGGGCCTTCATTTCAGCTCCTTGTAGGCATCTGGCCAGAGAAAGGGCCAGCCTCTAAAAGGTCGCTTTCTCTGTCAAAGCCTGTAGTCAGGGGAGAGAGCTGGGTATTCCTGGAGAGCCATTCCCATCAGCTGGATACATAGTGGATATCTTCCCCTGGTATCAGCTGATGTCTCTCTTGAGACACCCACGAGCCTCCACTTCAGTAAGTCAGGACAGTCCCAGCTGCAATCGCATCTTCTGTGGGAATGCAGGGGCTCCTTGTAACGGGCAGTGCTGTGCCCAGGCTTCAAAAGTAGCATATCCTTGAGAGGGGTCGGAGCAGCGGGGCTAATACAGACACTGTGCTCCCTGGTCATTCCCGCTGTAGGTCGTGACACTGAACGTGTAGCTTCCCAACACTGTTCCTCTGCTATCAAACCTGAAGCCAGAACAAATCCCTCAGCTTCAGTGGAGCTTTGCGGGTGGGCTAGCCTTCATGGGTTGGCAAAGCCTAACCGCAGTGACATGCGCCTTGAATGTGCTGGACTGCAACACAGCCATCAGTGCTAGAGGCTGTTCAGACTGGCGGGCAGTGCATTCTCCAGCAGCTGGTACCAGCAGGGCCAGACCTGCCGGGCCTTGTCCGAGCACACGCAGGCACAGGACAGCAAGCAGGTGGAAGCGGCCTGGCCAGAGGCACCATGCGCAGAAGGACGGGGTCTTTTACGGGAGGTCACACTTTTCCGAAGCACAGGCTGTCCTGGGGTGAATGCTTTCCGAGCATTCAGGAGTCTGAGCGCTGCCAGGTCCCCGGGGGGAATTCTGCTGTGGCATTCCGAGGTGCCCAGGGGAAGCCTTCCTGGGAAGCCTTCCTGGGACGTACCGAGGCTCCCGGGGAAGCCTTTGTGTGAGCTCCCGAGTGCCCCGGGGAAGCCTTTCTGCTTGGCACCGAGTCCCCCGGGGAAGACTTTCTGCTAGGTACCGAGACCCCGGGGGAAGCCTTTCTGCTTGGCACCGAGTCCGCCGGGGAAGACTTTGTGTGAGCTACCGAGTGCCCCCCGGGGGAAGCCTTTCTTCGCGGCACCGAGTCCCCGGGGGGAAGCCTTTCTGCGCGGCACCGAGTTCCCCGGGGGGAAGCCTTTCTGCGCGGCACCGCGTTCCCCGGGGGAAGCCTTTCTGCGCGGCACCGAGTCCCCCGGGGGAAGCCTTTCTGCTAGGTACCGAGTCCCCCGGGGAAGCCTTTCTGCGCGGCACCGATGTCCCTGTTGTCCTGGCGCGCGGAGCTCCACGCCTCCAGCCCTGCCCCCGCAGCCCCCCAGCCCTGCCCTCACGGCCCCTCTCCTCCGAGGCCCCCGGCAGTGCGCTGCCCGCCGCCCTGGCATGGCCGAGGCTCACACGCTTGCCCTCACCTCCGCCCTGCTGCTTGTGGTTTGCCTCCCCGGCAAGTTGAGCCCAGACTAGGCAGAGGCAGAGCCGCAGGAGCGCTTTCACCCCCACTAAAGTAAGTGCCTGCTCAAACATGGGACAGGAGGAGCTTTGCCACCTGCGCCTGGGGCAGCTCCAGTCCACCACAGAGCGGTGAGTACTCGGAGCGCCACCACCACCTGGTCCCTCGCCCCGGGCACGAGCCCGCCGCCCTGCATTTAGCCTCGCGCAGTTCTTCCCAGGTGGCTGTCCGTCGCTCGATGTGGACCTGCCACTCGGACCTTCCGTGGCTGCCGCGTCTCTGGCCCTTTGAACTTTGTCCTGTGGCTCCCTCTTTGGCCTCTGCAGCCTAGAGCCTCTTCTTTGTCTCCTCTGCGATGCACCCCCATCCCGCCCGCATCGTCCCATTTTTATTCCTCTGCTCAAGCGCGCCTTTTGTCGCTGCTTCTGTGTCTCTGGGTTACTAAAGACCACCCTCTCTATAACAGACTTGAACAGATTCTAGGAAAGTAACCCTCACCCCTGGACTCTGCAAGTAAGACAAATTCTCTTGCATCATACACACAGAGGTAGTAAAGATGGCCAGTACCGTCTGAGATGTACAGAATCATGCTTACTCTGCCAGCAGTAGCTTCTCATTATCTCACCTACATAATTCCTAAACAAAAAGCAGGTCAGCTACAGCGGTTTTTAGGGATGAGGCCTGTTTGCTACAGAACCACAAGGAAAGCTCGGACTTCTGTTTCACAGTTAAAAAAATAACTGTTTTCTATCATGATGTTTCATGTACTAACACACACCTGCAACTAAGAGCCACACAGCTTAGTACAATCACAGCACTATGATCCTTACACTTTTCTGCTCTTCAGAGTAACACCATACCTAGTTGGGCTGCACTGAAGGCTGCCAGGTGATCCTTGACCACCACCACAGTCCTCATCCTCTTCATTCCCCCCCGCCCCCATATATATTAACCTCCTTGCTCCTTTGGCTCCCCTGAAAAGTCCCACTCTATATGCCCATGCTCTCACCCTCCACCTTCATCCCCGGGCAGCCACCTTTGCTGCAGAAATCCCCAGCCCCTCACACCATGCCATGTTTGCCTCGAAAAGCACAGCAGACCCACCGGTACCTGCATTCACCTGTCTTTCAGCCAAACACCCCAAACCCAGGAATCACTCTGGAACTTGTCCAGTGGACCACAGTTGATGTCTCTGACGTGCTCGGGGTGCTTCCTAGGTGCTTTTAGTGGGAAAACAGGCAAGTGCAGGACTGTAAAACTGCCCTTTCCTGCAAGACGTTGCACACAGTCCTACTTTGTTTCCTTCCCAGCAGTGCAGCTCCCTCCCACTGACTGATTCATGCCCTTGGGCAGGGGAAAACAGCCAAGCCAGAACCCCTCTGAAAACACATACAGCCCGTGGCCTCAGGCACTGTGCCCAAACCTGTACTGCCCTGCTAGTACATGCCTCGATATGACCCCGACACTCCCCAGCTCACCCTGTAGATGCAGGCCATTACCCCAACTCCAGGAGCTCTGCTCCCTCCACAGCCTCCAGATCTCAGACCATGAAAAAGAAGCACTGCCGTGGACTGGAGCATGGCACTTTCAAATTAGGAGTTTTAAATTAGGAGTTAAATGGAAATGAACTAGCTGAACTGACGAGTGCTTGTGCTCTGTGTCATTTACTAAAGACAATTTAGTCATCAGTGTTCATACTCAAAATGGAATAGTGGTCAATTTGTAAACTTAAGAATATTAGTCGTTTAAAACTAAATTTAAATGACCCTGTAAGTATTAATTTGAAAACTTTGCTGGGTGGTCAAGAAATGAAGAGCCCCCTGGCGCCTACTGGACACTAACACATCCATCGATATATTAAAAAAAAAGTATCTATGAGGTGCAGGCTGTGGCTGACACAATTAAGTTCAGGCTTAAGTAACACAGAAATGTAACCAAAATATCCTAGAAGTGGTTCCATTATTACTCACAGTAAAAGCTTTGGAAAAGTGACCCGAAATATAGAAACCTCAAGGCCTCTCTAGGTATTTTTTAGGGTTTCTTTCCAGGGTAGCTCTCCAAAGGACAACTTGAAGAGAAGCGGCTAGACCTAGTGATAGAACTGATTTCAGTCATGTTCTTTGAAGCAAGGGCCTGCAAGTATAGGAGGGATCTAGGAAGGATATCAAGAGTAGTGGAGGATACTCATACCTATCCAATAACCAAAACAGAAGTGCTGTATTAATGTTCCCCCAAAGTTAACTCTGTAACATAATGGGAAGCCATGTTTTAAAACCTTTTAGAGAAGAAAGAAGAAAAAGAAGATGGTCAAAATTTATGCATACGTGTAAATAGTGGCAATTTAAATAGAAGTATGACCCTTATCTCTTTGCTGTGTAGAAGAGAAGGAGCCAGTGGATAACAAACACTGATGGATAACACAGATGGAAGACTGGTGAGCAGTTGTTTATGAACAATAGCTAATGAACTGGATAAAGTGAAGGAAGCAAAACCACAGCTTAGCAGACCTTGACTATCACCAGAAACTCTGAGGGAGGGAGATGTTCCAGCTTGGGTAACTAAGATAACTGCTAATAACAATCTTTTGTTATTTTTGTCTTCCAGTTGTAGCACAGAAGAACAAGTAATCCATTCCAGCCCTATGGATATTCAAACCCGTATGTTGCTTAGCTTTTTGTCACCATGTTTGTTTTATTATCCTATATGCATACATTAAAAAGAAGCATATAAGATCTTCTTTATAGGCTAATTGTCGTGGCTGAAGTTAAAAGGGAAAAATACATACAAACTGAGGCAGTAAAAGCAAATGGATCCAACTGAAAAGTGTCTCCATCTCCAGATGAGGTCCTCTGTTTCTCTTGGTGAGCATCAATGTCTTCTTAATACTGCTGTGAATACAGACCATGATTAATGGAACACCATCACATAAGGTAAGGTCTGTATAGATAACATAAAGTGCATGCTGGTATATACACATGTATATATATTTTTGTGTGTGATTTTGTGCATTTACAAAAGACTATGTTTTAAGGGCTGTAAGAAACCAAGGTATTCTTTAGATGATATTCTAGTGACCGGAGGCACAGAAGAAGTAGTATGGGGGAGAAGTATCTGAGTTTTAAAATTAAGAGATCAATTTGACCAAAGCCCTGTTAGTGCAACCCCAGGTTAATTACTTGGGAATGGTGGTCGGAGAAACAGAGAAATTGATAGGTAACAGAAAGCAAGCTTAAGGTCTCGAGTGAAATAAAAGCTCCTCCTAGTCAGTGACAATTTAAAACACTGTTCAGAGAAACAGTGAAGGACTTGGGGCAAGGAATATGCTGATGTTTGAACCACATTGAAAGACACTTCTTTAAAAAGAAGTTCCTGCATTAGAATTCTGAGTGCAAGGAAAGTCTTTTGCGATAAGGATTTCAAGAGCGGCTGATTCTGTGGGAGCAGGACTGCTACAAAACAATAGTGAAGGAAAAAGGGGTAGCAGCAGCACAGGAACCATGTCCCCTTTGTGACAGAAATCCTCCAGCTGTGAGAAGGTTATGCAGCAGGTGGGATTGTGACAATCTTTGAGGCTTGAATAGTCCAGCTGGCTGTTCTAGTCCGGTGGTAATCCAGTCTAGAAGTCTGTAGTTTTCAGTAGGCAGTGTCATCTGCCCAAGTGGCACAGTGGTCATTAATATTAACGAAGGGGGGAAGGGGTACAAGCATTACAGCAACTGGATCTTCTTGCTTGTGCCTTAATTGAAGAAGGGGCAGAGCACAGCTGCACCAAAAATAAGGACACACAACATTTCTTAAAGATACCTCCACAGGCTATTTAGTTTTAACTCCCCCTCCTTCCCACCCACAGCAAATCATTATCCCTCAGAAACAAAGGGTGGGACAAGCTTGTGGCTTACGTGTTATCATCTTTTGTGAGACGACAGATTTTAATACAGCTCCGTCAACAGCCAATAACTGACCAAGCTACAATGCCACAGTGGAAACTGAGGCAAGTCTGAGGAGTTGAGATGCCCACAGTTGAGATACTGCCAGAAGAACTTGGGCGGTAGCAGTTGCTGGCCTTGAGCTCTAGGATGTGCTGTGTATGGCTCGCTCTGTTGGACTCAGAGAGGGTTCCTGCAATTGCCAGCATTTTTAACTTGGCTCTACCTCCTACAGCAAGGATTTTAGCTGTTGTATTAGTTTTTGTGTTAATGACAGACATGTAGCAAATCAGGTAATGACCCTACACTGCCCAGAAGAACTACAGGCTACCTCAAGACCTTAATGAGTCATCACGAGGCAAACCAGATGATAGGAGAAAACCAATGCCTCCAAGAAGATGCTCTGTTTGCTCCTGATTGGGAGCCTTGAGCAATAGGACAGTTTACAACATCCTTGCTGGACCTGTGATTCCTGGACTACCAAAGGAGAAGGGGAACAACAACCAGTAGGCCAGTGAATATGGCCTTGCCATTGCTAGCAGGGCCACAGGCCCTGTATTAAGCTAACTTTGCAGGCCATGCGTGTCAGGTTTTTGCTTGCTTGGAACTTTACTTTGCTCTAACTGGAATAACCAGTAATTCCTCCAATAAGATTATTTGTGGTTAGCTAGCTCACCTGTAATAAAACCTCTGTCTAGTTAGCTGCGTCTAACTATGCACTCTAACAATACAGAGAGCCATAGCAAGTTGTTATTTTGTGGGTGACTGTAGCCAAAGATCCTAGAATGATGGTGCAATGTGAAGGAGTGGAGACTCAGACTGGAAGCAGGGACTTCTGTCAGGCCTATAGACAACTCTGTACAGTTCCCCTCTGCTTTTTCTCTCCACCACTCTCTCCTCCTGCCTGTTTAGCTGCCTGCATTTGAAGGATCTGAAGCCCAGCGCTGATGTGGCGCAGCCGCATAACCTTGGCCCAGACTTCGGAGACAACTGCTAGTGTGTGAAACATCCTCCAAGAAGACAAGAAGGCTAAGAACAGGGGTAGGCCAGGCAAAAGTTGTGAGTCAGATGAAGTTGTTGCTGTCAACAGCAAGAGGGATGGAACTGGTTTGAACATCATAATCGCACACTACCTCTTGCAGTAATGACAGGAAATAGCACTGTTTATGTATCTGAGCTAAATTAGGTGATGTGACAAGGTAGGATGTTACCCGTGTCCTGGAAAATGTAAGTTGTAAGTATAATTTTACTCACAGTAAAAGAGAATGTCCTGGCAAATAGATTAATTATATGTGGAAAGGGAAACATCCCACCATTGTCTGCCTGTTACGGGGAGATATTTGGGGTCAGTTTTTAAGGGATGGATCCTTAAGGGAATTACTGCTCTGTATCTTTTAAGGCACCCTGTTGAATGGTTAATTGCACTTGTACGTATGGCTTTATCAGTTATGATAATCATAACAAGGTAAAAATGCTTATGCTCATGGTTACAAGTAAATATAATGAAAATAACACCAAAGTGAATATCAGCAGTCATGTCCACTCTGAGTGATATTAATGGTATGACAGCTGTAACTTGTAATCCGAGAGGAAGGGATTTCATAGAAGACCGTTCTGTATTAGTGTATGCAATGCAATGTGCTGTTGCAGCAAGGAAGGCCAACGTTGCCAGCAGGTCAAGGGAGGTGATCCTTCCCCTCTGCTCAGACCTCGTAGGACTGCCGTGTCCAGGTCTGGGCTCCCCAGTACAAGAAGGACGTGGGCCTACTGGGGTGAGTCCAGCAAAAGGCTACACAGATGATGAAGGGACTGGAGCATCTGACATATAAGGAAAGGCTGAGAGAGCTGGAATTGCTTAGCCTGGAGAAGAGAAGGCTTGGGCGGGGGGGTGGGGGTACCTTATCCATATGTATAAATATCTGATGCAGGGATAGTAAGGAAGATGGGGCTGGACTCTTCTCAGTGATAGCTAGTGACAGGACAAGAGGAAATGGACACAACCTGAAATACAAGTAATTCTGTTTAGACATAAGAAAGAACTTTGTCTGAGCACTGGAACAGGTTGCCCAGAGAGGTTGTGGAGTCTCCATTGCTGGAGACGTTCCAACCCCAAGTAGACACAGTTGAGAGCAACCTATTCTATGGGTCTCTGTTTTGAGCGGGAGGATTGGACTAGATGATCTCCAGGGGTCCTTTCCAACTCCAGGGATTCTGTGATTCTGCGAATGGGCTCTCTAGGGACCTGAGGGTGTGGATGGAAATGCAGGAAGCAGAATACAGCAGGCCAAAGAGAGGAAAAGCATGTGCTGAGAGGCAATGGGCCACAGTCACCCAGAGACTGGTTAGCTGCAGCGATGAGTAGTGACATGGAATGCATGAGAATTAATAAATTCAGGAGGCTGAAAGGCTGCTGAATCTGTGCAAGGCTGCTAGCACACACTAGCATTAACAACGGCTTTTGTTAACTCAGGTCACATCTGAGAAGGCAGTGGCTGCTGTGTGCAGACAGAGACTACAGGGTTGTACACATTCCTGATGAAGCAAAGGACCCTCTGAGGGACTTCCTGAACACCTTCCCACTCAGACCCCACTTCTTACCTCTGAGAAGCCAAACCCAGCTCTCTCAGCAGTAGTGTCAGCCCAGCACACAACTCAGCAATCACTGCTCGTGCACCAGGACCCACCCAGAACGGTCCTTGGGAAGCCATGCATGTCAGTAATGTGAGTGCCAAAAAGCAAATATCCCTGGAGGACAGGTTTCATGTAGCTTAATCTCATCATAGGACAGGCAGAAAGTCCAGTTCAACGCTGTCCAGCTCACCACCATAGTACGTGAAGCAACTGAAAAGATACAGCACCAGGAAACTGTCCAGATGCTTACTAACCTTGGCTTTTTGTCTGCTCCCCAACTCTTTCTCCAACCAGTGTGCAAGGCCTTCTTTCTTTGCATTCCACTGCAATCCACAGCCCAACCCTGTCTCTCCAAATCCCTCTCTCTACTCACTTCATCTGGCTTCACACTTCTCCTCACTCACAAGCACTGCTCACACTGTTAAGACTCCCTTGGGTGCCACACAACAGATCCGCTCTTTGATTTGTGCAATGTAGTGGGGCTACTGGCCAAACAAATACACAAATACACAACAGGGACAGTCCCAGCCTTCCTGTAAAACCCTGCCTGATCCCACCAGAGATGGGAAACATCCCCCACCCAGTACTGGGACAGTGGGAGCCATGGGTATGGAAAACCCCACTGTCCCCAGAGTGCTCCGAAACACTGCTGGGGTGCCGAGAGCAGCTCAGGGTGCATCAGGAGGGCATCTGGGCCCTCCTACCGCCCTGGAGGGACCCTAGCTGTCTCCAGGGCAGTGGGAAAAGCCTCCAACAGTCTCAAACATCCATGGAAATCCATATGGAAGGCTCCTGAGGCCTTGTAAACAACACTGGGGCTGTCCAAGGGCACCCGAAATAGTGGGAGAGATCTAAGGGCAGGCTGCCTCATCCTCCAGAAACATTGTGTAACCTCCTCCCCAGGGCACTGTGTTCAGGCACTTTTTCCTGTGTGCAGAGACCACAGAAACCACAGAGCCAAGTTTGGAGATCAAAGCAACTCTTTATTCATTAATACGCACAAACAACAGCTAAGAGCAGACTAGCCATGGGCCCAAGTACCAGTATGCTTCCTCAGCTCTCCAAGGCACCTGAAGAGTAGTTACTGGACTGGCAGTCATCCAACTGATTGGCTTCTGCTGTTGCTTGGACAAGGCCATGGGTGTGGCTAAGTCACCCAGCTGGCCTTGGACTCCCCTCTTTTTTCCCTTGGGGATAAGCATCAGCTTTGATACTCTAGCGGGAAACCCCTGGCCCTAGCTGTCTGCAGTTCTACTCTGGCACCTAGAGCAGAGCCTAGACCTCAGACCACAGAGCTGCATGCTGGGTGGCAGAGTGGAAAGTGACAAATCCCACATAGGTATTTACAGTTTATCATTTGGCGCTCAAGGCTTACAGTTCTTCATCTAATGGTTTAGACTTTCTATTTAACAGTAAGCCACAAACCCTGAACTCGAAGCAATGGACTGTAAACCCTAGAACACAAACTACACTTAGAGGTTTCATATTTATGGGTTGTCACATTTTAAACCTTGACCTCTAATCAGTGGCTGAAATTTTAGACCCTGAATGATAAAGTGTGAGCTCTGAGCACTATGCAATGAAGTACTAAGTCATAATCTCGCTAGGAGAAACCCTTAGTAGTAAACTCTGAACGAGACGCTGTAAATAAAGAACTTGAAATCCTCTGTTCTAAGCAAAATGTTTCAGCACACAAACAAGCGGGAAAACAGTACACAGCTGCCTAATGGACACTGTGTGGGTGAGTCCTGGAGCAGAAGTGGCCACCAAACCAGAGCTCCAGCAGTACCGCGCTGTTTCAGTGCTTTCCCGCTCTGACCCTCTCACCCTGCCGCGGCACCGCCTTTCCCCACGATGGACCCGGCCTCCCACTGTCACGGTGCACTGGATACCCCAAAGCCTGGGGTAGGAAGATCAGGGTAACCTCGATCTCTATTTTCTGAGAAGAAGCATTCTTTAATCAAGGACATCCTAGAACTGCTAAAGCCCTAAAAGAAACATTAAATCAAAATGTTTTCTTTCTAGGTGTGTATTGCCAATTTGGCAAAAGAATTCAAGGTCCATGTATGCCTAACTGAGCTGTCCTCCTTATAACACAAAAAATCGCGCCCTTAGGCCCAGAGTGGCAAACTGGGGGTAGCAGTGAGGGTGTGTGGGAGCCTGAGGGGGTTTCTCAGGTGCCCTGGGGTGGCGGGGCATTCTGGGTGGTGTGTGGGGTCCTGGAGGGTCTCTGGCCCCAAACATCCCCCACCCCTTCAGCCCGGCCCCCGGCCCTGGCCCGCCCTGCCTCCAGCCTCCAGCAGCCAACATGGCGGCTCTGCCCTGGGCTGGGCCGTCCCCATGGCGACAGGGGTGGGGCTGTCAGCACCCAGTGGGGTGGGGCATTGGCCGCCATCTTAGGGAAGGGCAGCCGGTGGCTTCCTTGCTGTGGGAGGCTGGTGGTGGCGGCCATGTCGCGTGAGAGCAGCACTACCCGCACTGGGCGCTGCCTGGCCCCAGCTCCTCCGCCTGTCCCGCCTGGGCGTGGGGGATGCCTGGGGCATCCTGCCCCCCGGCAGGGCTGGGCCAGCGAGAGCTTCGTGTCGGAAAGGGAAAGAGGATGCCGGAGCC
Organism: Dromaius novaehollandiae; assembly: GCF_036370855.1. NCBI lineage: Eukaryota > Metazoa > Chordata > Aves > Casuariiformes > Dromaiidae > Dromaius > Dromaius novaehollandiae. The sequence continues at coordinate 23,776 of NW_026991440.1, read as the reverse complement.
ACAGGTTGCTTGGCCGAGGGGGTGACTTTGCGGACAGGGAGTGCCTTGCCTGCTCTCAGGAAGGGCAGGCTGCAGTTGTGCTCCACAGGCCCCACGAGGGCCCCCCCAGAGTCAGCTGCATCCGGGGCAGGGCAAGGGCTGCCTGTGTGCCCAGGAGGGTCCCCAGCAGAAACTGCATTTCCTCCATGATGCAAAACCCACCTCGCTGCTCTCCCCACTCTCCTTAGGCTATGCCAGAGCCTCCGAGGGGCCATGGACACAGGGTGCAGGCCTCTGGTGGTGGGGGGTGCCACAGCCGGCCGGGTGGGCGTCTGTCCTTGGGCACCCAGCCCATGATCTCCTGGTGCCGGAGGGATGGGTGCCTCTGTGGGGGATGTGTGGCCCCTGGATGAAACATGCTGGATTTTAAAACCAGAAAGGACCCTGGTTCCCTGCCTGTGATTGTGGTAATGCCTGGGCCTCCCAGGGAATATAGGCTTGGCATTACATTATTTTTTTAATTGCAAAAGGAATCTTTGCTTTGCTTTGTAAATAGAGGAGAGTTTGTTTCCTCACCCGTGTCAGTGACAGAGCTTTGTGCTCACAACAGTGTTTTTCAATTGCTTTTGTGTCTTTCCGGCGCATTAAGATGCAGCCCTTTGAGGCATCTCCCTGCTAGGGAGGCAGGAGGGTGAGAGCAGGGAGCCCAGGCCCATCTGTAGGTATGTCTTAGATGATTCCTCTCCAAGCGCTGACACTGCTGTAGCCATCAGCCCCCCATGGATGACTCTAAGCACAGTTCAAGCTTTTGCTAGGCTCAGGCATGAGGACAGTGAAAGGGGAGGAAAAGTGAGGACTCAGGAAAAGCCTTAATGCTCTGTATTCTTCGAGAAAGCAAGCCCAGGTTATTTGCCCTCACCAGGAAATACTTTGCTGCCTATCCACCTCCTTCAGGGTGCCTTTGCATCATGCCCATAGGCCAAAAAGGCCTGCGCCCGGGTAAAGACCGCTTCCCTGAGCATGCGGAGTAGTAAAATGGTGTGTAAGCAATATTGTAATTGGCAAAGCTAAGCTGCTTGTTGTGGAAGCGCAGAAAGAGTTGGCTGTCAAGGGCAAGGACTTGTTCTTGGCCCTGGGGCACAGGAACTCCTTGCACCATTAGAGGCTAGGGGCCAAGCGGCGGGAAAGCAGCTCAGCAGAGAAAGACCTGGGGGTGCTGGGGGAGAGCAAGTGGCCAAGAGTCAGCAACGTGCCCTTGTGGCACAGGCGGCCGCCAGCACGCCAGGCTGCATTAGGAAGAGTGTGACCGGCAGGTCGAGGCAGGTGTTCCTTGCCCTGTGCTCAGCACTGGGGAGGCCACCTCTGGAGTGCTTTGCCCAGTTGTGGCCTGCCCAGTAGAAGAAAAAGGCGTGGGCCTAGTGGAGCGAGCCCGGCCACCAAAGGGGATTGATTGATGAAGGGCTTGGGCCATGTGTCACAGGGCGAGAGGGGGAGCGAGCTGGAATTGGTCAGCCTGCAGAAGAGACGGCTCGGGGCAGGGCGAGGGGATCTTATCAGTGGGGAAAAACATCTGACGGTGGGGAGGGGGACTAAAGACGATGGAGCTGGACTCATCGGTTGTGGCAAGGAGAGGACAGGAGGCCATGGGCACAAACTGAAAGGCAACAATTTCCACTTCCGCAGAAGAAAAATCTTTTTTACTCCAAAGGTGCCCAAACACAGTCTGTAGCCACACACCTCCGCAGGACTCCTTCCACCAGCTTGCTGGCTAGTGCTTCCTCTTCCCACTGGGCTTGCTCTGGCTCGCTTGGCACAGGCGCCTCACGCACTGGTCTCCGCAGCCTTGCCCTCTGGGAAGGGGGCTTTGCACACGGAGGAGGGAAGGGCTTTCTTGGAAATTCCTGGCCTATGATGGGCAGGGTCTCGCTGGTGCTCCCGGGCCTCAGTTTAGGTAGGGAATGCAGCACTGGCTTTGGAGAGCTTGCTGTGGATGCAGCGGTCCAGTACGTGGACTTGTGAATCCCCCATAGCGTGGTCTGGGCCCCTGGCACACAGTCTTGGAGGACAGAGGGGAGGAGATCACAAAGCATTTCCTCTTCGCTTTCTGTTTCTTCCTCGGAATACACGGCCATTCCAGGGATGTTGATAGGTGGCAAGCTGGTTCTTGGCTGAATCTTTTCTAACTTTCTCACAGGTATTTTCCTTCCCTGTGGCCTGAGTGTGCCCCGAGCAGGAGAGGCCTCCTTTCCAGACGGTGTCCGCTTTTCTGCCACACACCTTGCAAAATGTGGGTCTGAAGGCAAGGCAGTCAGACGCTGACGGCACTGACCTAAGACGGAATCTACGATCCCACTTGCCAGTGTGTCGTCTTCCTCTGGCCTACCCCACAAAGCATCTGCCACCTCCACAACACCCCGGGCTTCTGGGGCTGCTTGCTGTTGCAAGGCGTTTTGGAGAATGCTGGCTTGAGGCCAGCCTTGCTCTCTGGCTGAGTCACCACCAGTGCTGCTCAGCCTGGGGAGATGGGTGCCTCTGCTCCCTGAGGCAGTCCTAGAGTAAGTTTGGCTCAAAGGACACCTCTTTGCCAGCTCTTTTCTAGGTGCTGTGCTCGTACTGTCTGCTGGCCAGCTGCAGGGGGCCTGAGGTGCTCCTCTCCTTCTGCATACCTCCGATTCTGGGGGTCTCTGTGTCCTTTTGGGCAGAGAAGGCAAAGATGGCTTGTGCGGCTGCGGTGCAGTTGCTTTGCCTCCCACTCCTGAGGTGACATCACGCCTTAAGAGAGTGGTGTCTATGCTTGTTGCTGTGATGAGCTTTCTAGTGGGGTGGGAGGGAGGACTTCCCGAGAAACCAGGCAGCTCCTCACTGCACGTGTTACTGCTGCCAGAGTTGTCCGAAGAGAACGTGGGCTCCTCTGATACTCCATCCCATTGCTCTTTAGTTCTCTCCTCCTCATCTCTCACAGCTGCATGTATGATCCTTGCTAATTTGGACACAGCCTGTGTCACCACAGTCTTGATCTTATGAGTCAGCTCTTCACCTCCATGCCTCTGTAGCAGAAACAAGGAATAAGTGTTGAGTGACCATGCCCATTTCCTCAGGTGATTTTTCTGTTTCCCCAAAGCAGAAGCAGGCTGATGCCAAGCAGAAGGAGCCTGCTGCTTTGCAGCGGGAAAAGCTGTTGCAAAGGGCACCTTGCCTGGGATACAGGTTTTGGAGGACTCAGAGCCCTGGGAATCCAAGGTGATTTCTAAAACTCAGGAAGATGAGATTTTTCTAAAGCACAGGGTCCTGCAGACACCCTGAGGCCATGCTTGTGGATCGCAGTGTGGTGGATGAAATGACTCAGGCCCTGATTTCCACTCTCTTTGCCAACGGGAGCCCCCAGGACTGGCCCATGTGGAGATGTGCACAATAAAAGATCTCTTTGCCCTCCCGCCCGTACACACACGCGCACACACGCGTGTGCACACCCCACAAGCCCACACACAAGCAGGTAGGTTTTCCCTGGCCAGGGTGTTGTGCCATGCACGGGCACGGCTGGCTCCCAAACAAGCCAAAGCTCTGTCTTGTGGACTGGTCTCAGCAGGAGGTGGAAACAGGTGTCCCTGCCTGGGTGAGGAAGGCCAGAGCCCATTTGGTAGTTCAGTAGAGGGAGTCCAGGGCAGGGCAGTTCCCGGTTTGAGAGATTTCTCAGCAGATGCTGTGAAGATGGACCATGAGTCTGAAGTGCCCCGCCCTTCAGGGCAAGAAATCTCCATGCAGGACTGGTGGGGACCCTTGCCATTGCTCTGCAGGAGCTGAGTGGTGCTCTCATCTTCAAAGGGCAAAGTGGCACGAGAGCTGCTTTGGGTTTTGAATGGGAGCTGCTCGCCTCTCACATTCAGAAAACACCTTGCCAGGGGCCAGCACACAGATCTCGCCAGCACAGCTGCTCCATCACTTGCCCGGTGGGCCCTCAAAGCCCTCTGGGTGCCAGCTAGAGCAGAAATCTGAACACGGACCGCTGCTTGTACCTCTAGAGCTCTGCCCGTCTCCTAACCTCTCTGGTCTGCTGTGACAAACCCAGCTCTGATGCCCTGCTCACAGCAAGGCTGAGCTCTCCCAGGCTGCTGGCTGCTGCCGCCGCTGGAATTACACCGCAGAGCTGAGAACGTGCACCTCACTATCTCCAATCTGGCAGCAGGCCACAGCAAGCGTCCTCGGCAGCTCTAGAGCACTCAGCACTCTGCTAAGCGGTGTGGCAGGCTTGTTTGCCCACCAGAGGAGAAAGTGGCAACATGGACAGTGGGCACCTTGAGTGCAGCTGCCTGATGGACACTGCGGGTGTGAGTCCTGGGGCAGAAGTGGCCACCGAACGCACCTGGGCACCCCTGTGCTTCAGCAACTACCAGTGCCTTGTGTCAGAGAGAGGCAGAGGCAGAGGCAGAGGCAGAGGCAGGGGCAGGGGCAGGGGCAGGGGCAGGGGGAGACAGAGAGAGAGACTCTGGAAAGCAGCCATTGCTGGCTCTCTGACAGCCTTTGTGCAAAGAAGACACATCACAGCCCAGCAAGACAACATCTCCTCAGTGACCAGGTGCTGCTCACAAGGCAAGAGAGGCAGTGCGTGGCAGCACTCTCTCGGGAGTGCCTGGCACCACGGCCCTGCAGTTCAGGAGCCATGGCGCCCTGCAGGCACCCAGCTCTGTGCAGAGCCTGCGTACCTGAGCAGAGGCACTTTTGCTTGTGGCAGCATGCGTCGTCGCAGAGCCCTTCTGGCAGACCGTGACTCTAAGGCAAGCCTTGGTGCAGTTCTCTCCATCAGCTGAAGTCTGATGAGCCTGGTTAGCTCCTATGGGGAGAAAGCAATCACGCTTCAGTTTGTAAACCTTTTCCAAGCAAAAGCCATTGGCCGAGGGGCTAAGCAAGAGGTTTCTCCTGGGACTGCAAGACCACTGCCTTTCCCTGCATGGGCCTTGCACCCAGGGCAAGCAGGATGGCTGAGCCCCTGCAGCTTGCCTCTTGTAGGGTTTTGAATTGGGTGGGCTCTCCTTGAAGGCCCAGTCCTGTCCCATGCTAGGTGCTGCCACAGCCAATGCTGTATGTAGAAGCACACAAAGGGAGCGGCAACCAAATGCTCATCCTCTCAGGCAACACTGAACGACCACAGCATTAACCTCTGCGTCTTGAACGTTCTTGGAGTGTCGCTTTGGAAATCATCGGCGAGAAGGACGCTAGCCTCTTCTGCTGTCCCTCAGCAGGGAAAGCACATCCTCTCTGCCTAAGGCTAAGATATGGCACTGCTAAGGGGGAACTCAAGCCTGGCTGCCCAAGCCCAAGCCCAAGGCCAGGGCCATGCAATGTGCCATGCAATGTGCCACTGCCACGGGGCGGGGGCCGTGGCAGCTGGAGAGCTGGCTCTGCTGCAGCCAGGCTCAAAGAGATCTGCTCAAGCTTGCCCACACCTTCCCAGGCCAGGAGCTGTGACTCAGCGCTGAGCAGAGTCGGGGACTGCTACACCAAATCCCATGGTTAGCCACCATACCACCACGATAGCAGAGACCTGTGCTCAGCCTACAGATGGTCCACAGGAAAAGAGTTGACTTCCAGGCTTGGCTTTGCCTCTTTGCGGGTGGGGCAGGGCAGGCTTTGCGTGTGTGGGAAAGTGCAGGAAATTCATACCCGCGAACCAGAGAGCGTGCAAACTGCGTGTCACGTACACGTGGCAGGAGCACATTCCTGAAGCGCGAGGGTAAGAAGCCCCAAGACAGCTCTGTGGGCTGGCTTTCGTTCACCCAGCCTGCCCCGAGAATCTCTCAAAGCCCTAAAAAGAGCGGCAGCCCCAACCGCTCGCAACTCACTCCATGCCTCCAGAGGCTAAAGCTTTGGAAGCGAGAGCAGGCGTCTCTGCTGACCTGGGAGAGAGGAGCAAGAGCTAGTGCCACAAAACAGTTGCATTACAAGTACCTCTGGCTTCAGGCAGTGGGTCCCGAGACAGCAACTTGCCCAAATATTTCCCAGGAACGTCCGCCTCTGCACTGGAGGAAAGAAGGTCTTGCCCCTTTTTGAGGTGATATGCCATTTTTTTCTCCAGCAAGAGTTGTTTCTACAATATTGAAGAAAAGCAGCGAAGAGTAGATTACCCCGAGGGTTCTTTTGCCTAGAGATGCTCCATCAAGCATCCTGCACACAGCTTTTGGGCACTCTTTTCTGTCTGAGACAGAAACTGCCACCCCAAGCCTCAACACATTTCCTGCCGTGTCTTTGTTTGTCTTGGGAGCAATCCCTTGCTGAATCCACTTCCAAGGAAAAACAAACAAACAAACAAACAAACAAAAAAAGAAAAGAACTAAAAAGGATGTACAGAAATCCAATGGCCATGTGCCGACTGAGCTGCCCTGAACAGCATCGTCTGACCGCAGGTTGAAACGCCGAGGCCTCCTGCCCCACTGAACTGCCGGGGAAGAAGACACACGGTCTGAAGAGGCATAGTTACAGTACCCGTCTGGAAAGGCCCACAGTTCCTCTCCTAGTTTAGGCCACTTTGGGAGGGACACAAGCATTTCCCTAGCTGTCTCTTTCTCACCCTCCCCTTTGGAGCACAACAAACCTGTGCAGCTCCCGCCACCAACCTGCCCCACTTTGGCCCTCCAGCCCCTGCAGCCTTCCCAGGTGCGGTCAGCTCTAAGGGGCATCTCAGGGCTCCAAAGCACACTTGGCGCCTCTTTTAGACACCCTGCGGATTTTTGTCAGTAGTCGCTCTCTTCTCTGCCACCTACAAGCTGAAAAGAATGCTCCTTCACGTGCCTTTCGGGCTTTCTCTTGTCTCCTTTGCTTCTGCACTTCCTCAGCTCTCGCTTCCTGCTCCATGTCCTCCTTGAGTCGCAGCAGAAGCAGCAGCTCTTTCTCCTTCCTCTCCTGAGCAGCCCCCCGGGGCAAAAGAACACAGGTACGCGTGTGAGGCTCCAGCACAGCAATCCAAACCCTACAGCTCTATGGAAAGATTTCCTGTTTGGGGGCAGGGCGTGCTGAACACACTTGGCCATATCAGTGGTTGTGCCTTGGCAGTGCTCGCAGGCCTTGTAGTACACCCAGAGCTTGCAGCCACCTCTCACATTCTCTAGGGACTTCCTCAGGAATGACAGCTGATGGTGATTTCAGTTTGTCCTGAGTCGCCTTCTTCAGGTTGGTGTACTATGTAGGGGACACCTTCTCCACACAGCAGCTGCACCTTGCTCTGTTTCCCACTGCTAAGCTTCTCCACTGGTTTATAAAGCGCTGCTTGTGGCTGGAGCTCTCCAAAGGCCCACGCGTGCACTCCTAAATCAAGGGTGATTTGTTCCTGCCTCTTACCTTTCTCCTCCTCTCCAGCTCCCCTTCCTGCAGACTCTCTCTTTCTTCCCACAGGATCCTGCCTCTGGCACAGAGGAGGACAGCTGGAAGCAGTCCTGAGGCAAGAAACAGCCCTCCGAGAAGGGAGAAAACCTGAGCGGCCAAGTCAGCAGGAGGGTGGCACAGCAACTGCTGCCCTCCGGCCTGCTCCTCTGCACCTCAGCAGACCACCCCCGGTGCTGTCGCACTGCCTGCTCTGGCTCCCAGCACAGCGGCTCCTGCCCAGCAGCGCGGGGGCGAGAGCAGCGGCAGTGCCTGGGCTCCCCCGGCCTTGCTGGGACAAGTGGGGAGAGGCTGGGGGCACCGTGGGAAGAGGGGAGCTGCGGCTGTGAGGTGGGACCCCCCTCTGTGACCTCAGGCCATGTCACCGAGGGGCTGCAGGGACACCACACACACGCCCTCCTGGGCGCCCTGCCAGGGCATCTGGCAGCAGCGCGGCAAGCGCTGCAGGAGATGATGTTGGGACACTTGGCTTTCAGTCAGTCAGAAGCTCAGGGCAGGGCTCTGAACGCTGTGGTGCGGAGCTCTTTGCACACCGTAAAAGTTACCCGAATGCAGTGACCTGGCAAGGCAGTTACACAGTGTCTCTTGGACTGCCTTGCAATGCATGGGGCTGTTCCAGGCTCTCTCAGGCTCTTTGCAGGTCCCTGGACAGCCACAGAGATGTCCATATTTCCATAGTTCAGAGGGGAGGAAATTACAAAGCACTTCCTTTTCACTTTGTGTTTCTTTCTCTGAGTAAACGGCCATTCCAGGGATGTTGATAGGTGGCAAGCTGGTTCTTGGCTGAATCTTTTCTAACTTTCTCACAGGTATTTTCCTTCCCTGTGGCCTGAGTGTGCCCCGAGCAGGAGAGGCCTCCTTTCCAGACAGTGTCCGCTTTTCTGCCACACACCTTGCAAAATGTGGGTCTGAAGGCAAGGCAGTCAGACGCTGACGGCACCGACCTAAGACGGAATCTACGATCCTGTGTCGTCTTCCTCTGGCCTGCCCCACAAAGCATCTGCCTTTTGATTATTTTCTTCTTCTAACTGCTTCCGTATGATTGCAAGGACTTTGTAGACAGCCATCTTGGCATAATCACGTACCTGTGAACGGAGGTGCTGAAATCTGGGAACGGCGTCTTGGATGAGACTCCCTTGAGATACCCGGGGAACTTGGGGAATGGTTTGAACATGGGAATTACACCTCAGAGCTGAGAACGTGCGCCTCACTATCTCCAATCTGGCAGCAGGCCACAGCAAGCGTCCTCGGCAGCTCTAGAGCACTCGGCACTCTGCAGCGTGCACAGGCAGTGTGCTCAGCCAAGCGCCGGCACTAGCCTGCTAAGCGGTGTGGCAGGCTTGTTTGCTCACCAGAGGAGAAAGTGGCAACATGGACAGTGGGCACCTTGAGTGCAGCTGCCTGATGGACACTGTTTATGTGAGTCCTGGGGCAGAAGCGGCCACCAAACCAGAGCTCCAGCAGTACCGCGCTGTTTTGGTGCTTCCCCGCTCTGACCCTCTCACCCCGCTGGGGCACCGCCTTTCCCCACGATGGACCCGGCCTCCCACCGTCACGGTGCACTGGATATCCCAAAGCCTGTGGTAGGAAGATCACGGTAACCTCTAACTCTATTTTCTGAGAAGAAGCATTCTTTAATCAAGGACATCCTAGAACTGCTAAAGCCCTAAAAGAAACATTAAATCAAAATGTTTTCTTTCTAGGTGTGTATTGCCAATTTGGCAAAAGAATTCAAGGTCCATGTATGCCTAACTGAACTGTCCTCATTATAACACAAAAAAATCATACCCATAGGCCAAAAAGACCCGCGCTCGGGTGACGACCCCTCCCCTGAGCATGCATAGTAGTAAAATGGTGTGCAAGCAATATTATAATTGTATGTAAATGTGTGTAATTCTTGGCTTATTGCACATCGGGCAACGAATCTGCTTTTCAAGACAGCACATGGAGTGCCGTGAATTGGGCCGTAAAGACATGAAAACAGCAGTGCATAGAAAATGCTGGCAGCTGTTGAGAGGGAGGCACAGGTGCACACAAAGACATTAGGAGGATAACCTGCCTCTTTGGGTAGTCTGTAAATCCCCAAAGGGGGAACAGGACAACTGTGGCAAGATTGCCTTTTGCCATCAGTCCCAGGGGGTGCTCTGCTTGGAGGAGGGAAAGATCGGGATGGCACTGCAGCAGGAGGTGGGTGAGCTCTGAGGACTATGTGCAGGGATGAAAGAGGCATCTTGCACCACTCGTGTTTAATTGGGGCCTTCATTTCAGCTCCTTGTAGGCATCTGGCCAGAGAAAGGGCCAGCCTCTAAAAGGTCGCTTTCTCTGTCAAAGCCTGTAGTCAGGGGAGAGAGCTGGGTATTCCTGGAGAGCCATTCCCATCAGCTGGATACATAGTGGATATCTTCCCCTGGTATCAGCTGATGTCTCTCTTGAGACACCCACGAGCCTCCACTTCAGTAAGTCAGGACAGTCCCAGCTGCAATCGCATCTTCTGTGGGAATGCAGGGGCTCCTTGTAACGGGCAGTGCTGTGCCCAGGCTTCAAAAGTAGCATATCCTTGAGAGGGGTCGGAGCAGCGGGGCTAATACAGACACTGTGCTCCCTGGTCATTCCCGCTGTAGGTCGTGACACTGAACGTGTAGCTTCCCAACACTGTTCCTCTGCTATCAAACCTGAAGCCAGAACAAATCCCTCAGCTTCAGTGGAGCTTTGCGGGTGGGCTAGCCTTCATGGGTTGGCAAAGCCTAACCGCAGTGACATGCGCCTTGAATGTGCTGGACTGCAACACAGCCATCAGTGCTAGAGGCTGTTCAGACTGGCGGGCAGTGCATTCTCCAGCAGCTGGTACCAGCAGGGCCAGACCTGCCGGGCCTTGTCCGAGCACACGCAGGCACAGGACAGCAAGCAGGTGGAAGCGGCCTGGCCAGAGGCACCATGCGCAGAAGGACGGGGTCTTTTACGGGAGGTCACACTTTTCCGAAGCACAGGCTGTCCTGGGGTGAATGCTTTCCGAGCATTCAGGAGTCTGAGCGCTGCCAGGTCCCCGGGGGGAATTCTGCTGTGGCATTCCGAGGTGCCCAGGGGAAGCCTTCCTGGGAAGCCTTCCTGGGACGTACCGAGGCTCCCGGGGAAGCCTTTGTGTGAGCTCCCGAGTGCCCCGGGGAAGCCTTTCTGCTTGGCACCGAGTCCCCCGGGGAAGACTTTCTGCTAGGTACCGAGACCCCGGGGGAAGCCTTTCTGCTTGGCACCGAGTCCGCCGGGGAAGACTTTGTGTGAGCTACCGAGTGCCCCCCGGGGGAAGCCTTTCTTCGCGGCACCGAGTCCCCGGGGGGAAGCCTTTCTGCGCGGCACCGAGTTCCCCGGGGGGAAGCCTTTCTGCGCGGCACCGCGTTCCCCGGGGGAAGCCTTTCTGCGCGGCACCGAGTCCCCCGGGGGAAGCCTTTCTGCTAGGTACCGAGTCCCCCGGGGAAGCCTTTCTGCGCGGCACCGATGTCCCTGTTGTCCTGGCGCGCGGAGCTCCACGCCTCCAGCCCTGCCCCCGCAGCCCCCCAGCCCTGCCCTCACGGCCCCTCTCCTCCGAGGCCCCCGGCAGTGCGCTGCCCGCCGCCCTGGCATGGCCGAGGCTCACACGCTTGCCCTCACCTCCGCCCTGCTGCTTGTGGTTTGCCTCCCCGGCAAGTTGAGCCCAGACTAGGCAGAGGCAGAGCCGCAGGAGCGCTTTCACCCCCACTAAAGTAAGTGCCTGCTCAAACATGGGACAGGAGGAGCTTTGCCACCTGCGCCTGGGGCAGCTCCAGTCCACCACAGAGCGGTGAGTACTCGGAGCGCCACCACCACCTGGTCCCTCGCCCCGGGCACGAGCCCGCCGCCCTGCATTTAGCCTCGCGCAGTTCTTCCCAGGTGGCTGTCCGTCGCTCGATGTGGACCTGCCACTCGGACCTTCCGTGGCTGCCGCGTCTCTGGCCCTTTGAACTTTGTCCTGTGGCTCCCTCTTTGGCCTCTGCAGCCTAGAGCCTCTTCTTTGTCTCCTCTGCGATGCACCCCCATCCCGCCCGCATCGTCCCATTTTTATTCCTCTGCTCAAGCGCGCCTTTTGTCGCTGCTTCTGTGTCTCTGGGTTACTAAAGACCACCCTCTCTATAACAGACTTGAACAGATTCTAGGAAAGTAACCCTCACCCCTGGACTCTGCAAGTAAGACAAATTCTCTTGCATCATACACACAGAGGTAGTAAAGATGGCCAGTACCGTCTGAGATGTACAGAATCATGCTTACTCTGCCAGCAGTAGCTTCTCATTATCTCACCTACATAATTCCTAAACAAAAAGCAGGTCAGCTACAGCGGTTTTTAGGGATGAGGCCTGTTTGCTACAGAACCACAAGGAAAGCTCGGACTTCTGTTTCACAGTTAAAAAAATAACTGTTTTCTATCATGATGTTTCATGTACTAACACACACCTGCAACTAAGAGCCACACAGCTTAGTACAATCACAGCACTATGATCCTTACACTTTTCTGCTCTTCAGAGTAACACCATACCTAGTTGGGCTGCACTGAAGGCTGCCAGGTGATCCTTGACCACCACCACAGTCCTCATCCTCTTCATTCCCCCCCGCCCCCATATATATTAACCTCCTTGCTCCTTTGGCTCCCCTGAAAAGTCCCACTCTATATGCCCATGCTCTCACCCTCCACCTTCATCCCCGGGCAGCCACCTTTGCTGCAGAAATCCCCAGCCCCTCACACCATGCCATGTTTGCCTCGAAAAGCACAGCAGACCCACCGGTACCTGCATTCACCTGTCTTTCAGCCAAACACCCCAAACCCAGGAATCACTCTGGAACTTGTCCAGTGGACCACAGTTGATGTCTCTGACGTGCTCGGGGTGCTTCCTAGGTGCTTTTAGTGGGAAAACAGGCAAGTGCAGGACTGTAAAACTGCCCTTTCCTGCAAGACGTTGCACACAGTCCTACTTTGTTTCCTTCCCAGCAGTGCAGCTCCCTCCCACTGACTGATTCATGCCCTTGGGCAGGGGAAAACAGCCAAGCCAGAACCCCTCTGAAAACACATACAGCCCGTGGCCTCAGGCACTGTGCCCAAACCTGTACTGCCCTGCTAGTACATGCCTCGATATGACCCCGACACTCCCCAGCTCACCCTGTAGATGCAGGCCATTACCCCAACTCCAGGAGCTCTGCTCCCTCCACAGCCTCCAGATCTCAGACCATGAAAAAGAAGCACTGCCGTGGACTGGAGCATGGCACTTTCAAATTAGGAGTTTTAAATTAGGAGTTAAATGGAAATGAACTAGCTGAACTGACGAGTGCTTGTGCTCTGTGTCATTTACTAAAGACAATTTAGTCATCAGTGTTCATACTCAAAATGGAATAGTGGTCAATTTGTAAACTTAAGAATATTAGTCGTTTAAAACTAAATTTAAATGACCCTGTAAGTATTAATTTGAAAACTTTGCTGGGTGGTCAAGAAATGAAGAGCCCCCTGGCGCCTACTGGACACTAACACATCCATCGATATATTAAAAAAAAAGTATCTATGAGGTGCAGGCTGTGGCTGACACAATTAAGTTCAGGCTTAAGTAACACAGAAATGTAACCAAAATATCCTAGAAGTGGTTCCATTATTACTCACAGTAAAAGCTTTGGAAAAGTGACCCGAAATATAGAAACCTCAAGGCCTCTCTAGGTATTTTTTAGGGTTTCTTTCCAGGGTAGCTCTCCAAAGGACAACTTGAAGAGAAGCGGCTAGACCTAGTGATAGAACTGATTTCAGTCATGTTCTTTGAAGCAAGGGCCTGCAAGTATAGGAGGGATCTAGGAAGGATATCAAGAGTAGTGGAGGATACTCATACCTATCCAATAACCAAAACAGAAGTGCTGTATTAATGTTCCCCCAAAGTTAACTCTGTAACATAATGGGAAGCCATGTTTTAAAACCTTTTAGAGAAGAAAGAAGAAAAAGAAGATGGTCAAAATTTATGCATACGTGTAAATAGTGGCAATTTAAATAGAAGTATGACCCTTATCTCTTTGCTGTGTAGAAGAGAAGGAGCCAGTGGATAACAAACACTGATGGATAACACAGATGGAAGACTGGTGAGCAGTTGTTTATGAACAATAGCTAATGAACTGGATAAAGTGAAGGAAGCAAAACCACAGCTTAGCAGACCTTGACTATCACCAGAAACTCTGAGGGAGGGAGATGTTCCAGCTTGGGTAACTAAGATAACTGCTAATAACAATCTTTTGTTATTTTTGTCTTCCAGTTGTAGCACAGAAGAACAAGTAATCCATTCCAGCCCTATGGATATTCAAACCCGTATGTTGCTTAGCTTTTTGTCACCATGTTTGTTTTATTATCCTATATGCATACATTAAAAAGAAGCATATAAGATCTTCTTTATAGGCTAATTGTCGTGGCTGAAGTTAAAAGGGAAAAATACATACAAACTGAGGCAGTAAAAGCAAATGGATCCAACTGAAAAGTGTCTCCATCTCCAGATGAGGTCCTCTGTTTCTCTTGGTGAGCATCAATGTCTTCTTAATACTGCTGTGAATACAGACCATGATTAATGGAACACCATCACATAAGGTAAGGTCTGTATAGATAACATAAAGTGCATGCTGGTATATACACATGTATATATATTTTTGTGTGTGATTTTGTGCATTTACAAAAGACTATGTTTTAAGGGCTGTAAGAAACCAAGGTATTCTTTAGATGATATTCTAGTGACCGGAGGCACAGAAGAAGTAGTATGGGGGAGAAGTATCTGAGTTTTAAAATTAAGAGATCAATTTGACCAAAGCCCTGTTAGTGCAACCCCAGGTTAATTACTTGGGAATGGTGGTCGGAGAAACAGAGAAATTGATAGGTAACAGAAAGCAAGCTTAAGGTCTCGAGTGAAATAAAAGCTCCTCCTAGTCAGTGACAATTTAAAACACTGTTCAGAGAAACAGTGAAGGACTTGGGGCAAGGAATATGCTGATGTTTGAACCACATTGAAAGACACTTCTTTAAAAAGAAGTTCCTGCATTAGAATTCTGAGTGCAAGGAAAGTCTTTTGCGATAAGGATTTCAAGAGCGGCTGATTCTGTGGGAGCAGGACTGCTACAAAACAATAGTGAAGGAAAAAGGGGTAGCAGCAGCACAGGAACCATGTCCCCTTTGTGACAGAAATCCTCCAGCTGTGAGAAGGTTATGCAGCAGGTGGGATTGTGACAATCTTTGAGGCTTGAATAGTCCAGCTGGCTGTTCTAGTCCGGTGGTAATCCAGTCTAGAAGTCTGTAGTTTTCAGTAGGCAGTGTCATCTGCCCAAGTGGCACAGTGGTCATTAATATTAACGAAGGGGGGAAGGGGTACAAGCATTACAGCAACTGGATCTTCTTGCTTGTGCCTTAATTGAAGAAGGGGCAGAGCACAGCTGCACCAAAAATAAGGACACACAACATTTCTTAAAGATACCTCCACAGGCTATTTAGTTTTAACTCCCCCTCCTTCCCACCCACAGCAAATCATTATCCCTCAGAAACAAAGGGTGGGACAAGCTTGTGGCTTACGTGTTATCATCTTTTGTGAGACGACAGATTTTAATACAGCTCCGTCAACAGCCAATAACTGACCAAGCTACAATGCCACAGTGGAAACTGAGGCAAGTCTGAGGAGTTGAGATGCCCACAGTTGAGATACTGCCAGAAGAACTTGGGCGGTAGCAGTTGCTGGCCTTGAGCTCTAGGATGTGCTGTGTATGGCTCGCTCTGTTGGACTCAGAGAGGGTTCCTGCAATTGCCAGCATTTTTAACTTGGCTCTACCTCCTACAGCAAGGATTTTAGCTGTTGTATTAGTTTTTGTGTTAATGACAGACATGTAGCAAATCAGGTAATGACCCTACACTGCCCAGAAGAACTACAGGCTACCTCAAGACCTTAATGAGTCATCACGAGGCAAACCAGATGATAGGAGAAAACCAATGCCTCCAAGAAGATGCTCTGTTTGCTCCTGATTGGGAGCCTTGAGCAATAGGACAGTTTACAACATCCTTGCTGGACCTGTGATTCCTGGACTACCAAAGGAGAAGGGGAACAACAACCAGTAGGCCAGTGAATATGGCCTTGCCATTGCTAGCAGGGCCACAGGCCCTGTATTAAGCTAACTTTGCAGGCCATGCGTGTCAGGTTTTTGCTTGCTTGGAACTTTACTTTGCTCTAACTGGAATAACCAGTAATTCCTCCAATAAGATTATTTGTGGTTAGCTAGCTCACCTGTAATAAAACCTCTGTCTAGTTAGCTGCGTCTAACTATGCACTCTAACAATACAGAGAGCCATAGCAAGTTGTTATTTTGTGGGTGACTGTAGCCAAAGATCCTAGAATGATGGTGCAATGTGAAGGAGTGGAGACTCAGACTGGAAGCAGGGACTTCTGTCAGGCCTATAGACAACTCTGTACAGTTCCCCTCTGCTTTTTCTCTCCACCACTCTCTCCTCCTGCCTGTTTAGCTGCCTGCATTTGAAGGATCTGAAGCCCAGCGCTGATGTGGCGCAGCCGCATAACCTTGGCCCAGACTTCGGAGACAACTGCTAGTGTGTGAAACATCCTCCAAGAAGACAAGAAGGCTAAGAACAGGGGTAGGCCAGGCAAAAGTTGTGAGTCAGATGAAGTTGTTGCTGTCAACAGCAAGAGGGATGGAACTGGTTTGAACATCATAATCGCACACTACCTCTTGCAGTAATGACAGGAAATAGCACTGTTTATGTATCTGAGCTAAATTAGGTGATGTGACAAGGTAGGATGTTACCCGTGTCCTGGAAAATGTAAGTTGTAAGTATAATTTTACTCACAGTAAAAGAGAATGTCCTGGCAAATAGATTAATTATATGTGGAAAGGGAAACATCCCACCATTGTCTGCCTGTTACGGGGAGATATTTGGGGTCAGTTTTTAAGGGATGGATCCTTAAGGGAATTACTGCTCTGTATCTTTTAAGGCACCCTGTTGAATGGTTAATTGCACTTGTACGTATGGCTTTATCAGTTATGATAATCATAACAAGGTAAAAATGCTTATGCTCATGGTTACAAGTAAATATAATGAAAATAACACCAAAGTGAATATCAGCAGTCATGTCCACTCTGAGTGATATTAATGGTATGACAGCTGTAACTTGTAATCCGAGAGGAAGGGATTTCATAGAAGACCGTTCTGTATTAGTGTATGCAATGCAATGTGCTGTTGCAGCAAGGAAGGCCAACGTTGCCAGCAGGTCAAGGGAGGTGATCCTTCCCCTCTGCTCAGACCTCGTAGGACTGCCGTGTCCAGGTCTGGGCTCCCCAGTACAAGAAGGACGTGGGCCTACTGGGGTGAGTCCAGCAAAAGGCTACACAGATGATGAAGGGACTGGAGCATCTGACATATAAGGAAAGGCTGAGAGAGCTGGAATTGCTTAGCCTGGAGAAGAGAAGGCTTGGGCGGGGGGGTGGGGGTACCTTATCCATATGTATAAATATCTGATGCAGGGATAGTAAGGAAGATGGGGCTGGACTCTTCTCAGTGATAGCTAGTGACAGGACAAGAGGAAATGGACACAACCTGAAATACAAGTAATTCTGTTTAGACATAAGAAAGAACTTTGTCTGAGCACTGGAACAGGTTGCCCAGAGAGGTTGTGGAGTCTCCATTGCTGGAGACGTTCCAACCCCAAGTAGACACAGTTGAGAGCAACCTATTCTATGGGTCTCTGTTTTGAGCGGGAGGATTGGACTAGATGATCTCCAGGGGTCCTTTCCAACTCCAGGGATTCTGTGATTCTGCGAATGGGCTCTCTAGGGACCTGAGGGTGTGGATGGAAATGCAGGAAGCAGAATACAGCAGGCCAAAGAGAGGAAAAGCATGTGCTGAGAGGCAATGGGCCACAGTCACCCAGAGACTGGTTAGCTGCAGCGATGAGTAGTGACATGGAATGCATGAGAATTAATAAATTCAGGAGGCTGAAAGGCTGCTGAATCTGTGCAAGGCTGCTAGCACACACTAGCATTAACAACGGCTTTTGTTAACTCAGGTCACATCTGAGAAGGCAGTGGCTGCTGTGTGCAGACAGAGACTACAGGGTTGTACACATTCCTGATGAAGCAAAGGACCCTCTGAGGGACTTCCTGAACACCTTCCCACTCAGACCCCACTTCTTACCTCTGAGAAGCCAAACCCAGCTCTCTCAGCAGTAGTGTCAGCCCAGCACACAACTCAGCAATCACTGCTCGTGCACCAGGACCCACCCAGAACGGTCCTTGGGAAGCCATGCATGTCAGTAATGTGAGTGCCAAAAAGCAAATATCCCTGGAGGACAGGTTTCATGTAGCTTAATCTCATCATAGGACAGGCAGAAAGTCCAGTTCAACGCTGTCCAGCTCACCACCATAGTACGTGAAGCAACTGAAAAGATACAGCACCAGGAAACTGTCCAGATGCTTACTAACCTTGGCTTTTTGTCTGCTCCCCAACTCTTTCTCCAACCAGTGTGCAAGGCCTTCTTTCTTTGCATTCCACTGCAATCCACAGCCCAACCCTGTCTCTCCAAATCCCTCTCTCTACTCACTTCATCTGGCTTCACACTTCTCCTCACTCACAAGCACTGCTCACACTGTTAAGACTCCCTTGGGTGCCACACAACAGATCCGCTCTTTGATTTGTGCAATGTAGTGGGGCTACTGGCCAAACAAATACACAAATACACAACAGGGACAGTCCCAGCCTTCCTGTAAAACCCTGCCTGATCCCACCAGAGATGGGAAACATCCCCCACCCAGTACTGGGACAGTGGGAGCCATGGGTATGGAAAACCCCACTGTCCCCAGAGTGCTCCGAAACACTGCTGGGGTGCCGAGAGCAGCTCAGGGTGCATCAGGAGGGCATCTGGGCCCTCCTACCGCCCTGGAGGGACCCTAGCTGTCTCCAGGGCAGTGGGAAAAGCCTCCAACAGTCTCAAACATCCATGGAAATCCATATGGAAGGCTCCTGAGGCCTTGTAAACAACACTGGGGCTGTCCAAGGGCACCCGAAATAGTGGGAGAGATCTAAGGGCAGGCTGCCTCATCCTCCAGAAACATTGTGTAACCTCCTCCCCAGGGCACTGTGTTCAGGCACTTTTTCCTGTGTGCAGAGACCACAGAAACCACAGAGCCAAGTTTGGAGATCAAAGCAACTCTTTATTCATTAATACGCACAAACAACAGCTAAGAGCAGACTAGCCATGGGCCCAAGTACCAGTATGCTTCCTCAGCTCTCCAAGGCACCTGAAGAGTAGTTACTGGACTGGCAGTCATCCAACTGATTGGCTTCTGCTGTTGCTTGGACAAGGCCATGGGTGTGGCTAAGTCACCCAGCTGGCCTTGGACTCCCCTCTTTTTTCCCTTGGGGATAAGCATCAGCTTTGATACTCTAGCGGGAAACCCCTGGCCCTAGCTGTCTGCAGTTCTACTCTGGCACCTAGAGCAGAGCCTAGACCTCAGACCACAGAGCTGCATGCTGGGTGGCAGAGTGGAAAGTGACAAATCCCACATAGGTATTTACAGTTTATCATTTGGCGCTCAAGGCTTACAGTTCTTCATCTAATGGTTTAGACTTTCTATTTAACAGTAAGCCACAAACCCTGAACTCGAAGCAATGGACTGTAAACCCTAGAACACAAACTACACTTAGAGGTTTCATATTTATGGGTTGTCACATTTTAAACCTTGACCTCTAATCAGTGGCTGAAATTTTAGACCCTGAATGATAAAGTGTGAGCTCTGAGCACTATGCAATGAAGTACTAAGTCATAATCTCGCTAGGAGAAACCCTTAGTAGTAAACTCTGAACGAGACGCTGTAAATAAAGAACTTGAAATCCTCTGTTCTAAGCAAAATGTTTCAGCACACAAACAAGCGGGAAAACAGTACACAGCTGCCTAATGGACACTGTGTGGGTGAGTCCTGGAGCAGAAGTGGCCACCAAACCAGAGCTCCAGCAGTACCGCGCTGTTTCAGTGCTTTCCCGCTCTGACCCTCTCACCCTGCCGCGGCACCGCCTTTCCCCACGATGGACCCGGCCTCCCACTGTCACGGTGCACTGGATACCCCAAAGCCTGGGGTAGGAAGATCAGGGTAACCTCGATCTCTATTTTCTGAGAAGAAGCATTCTTTAATCAAGGACATCCTAGAACTGCTAAAGCCCTAAAAGAAACATTAAATCAAAATGTTTTCTTTCTAGGTGTGTATTGCCAATTTGGCAAAAGAATTCAAGGTCCATGTATGCCTAACTGAGCTGTCCTCCTTATAACACAAAAAATCGCGCCCTTAGGCCCAGAGTGGCAAACTGGGGGTAGCAGTGAGGGTGTGTGGGAGCCTGAGGGGGTTTCTCAGGTGCCCTGGGGTGGCGGGGCATTCTGGGTGGTGTGTGGGGTCCTGGAGGGTCTCTGGCCCCAAACATCCCCCACCCCTTCAGCCCGGCCCCCGGCCCTGGCCCGCCCTGCCTCCAGCCTCCAGCAGCCAACATGGCGGCTCTGCCCTGGGCTGGGCCGTCCCCATGGCGACAGGGGTGGGGCTGTCAGCACCCAGTGGGGTGGGGCATTGGCCGCCATCTTAGGGAAGGGCAGCCGGTGGCTTCCTTGCTGTGGGAGGCTGGTGGTGGCGGCCATGTCGCGTGAGAGCAGCACTACCCGCACTGGGCGCTGCCTGGCCCCAGCTCCTCCGCCTGTCCCGCCTGGGCGTGGGGGATGCCTGGGGCATCCTGCCCCCCGGCAGGGCTGGGCCAGCGAGAGCTTCGTGTCGGAAAGGGAAAGAGGATGCCGGAGCCACAGGTTGCTTGGCCGAGGGGGTGACTTTGCGGACAGGGAGTGCCTTGCCTGCTCTCAGGAAGGGCAGGCTGCAGTTGTGCTCCACAGGCCCCACGAGGGCCCCCCCAGAGTCAGCTGCATCCGGGGCAGGGCAAGGGCTGCCTGTGTGCCCAGGAGGGTCCCCAGCAGAAACTGCATTTCCTCCATGATGCAAAACCCACCTCGCTGCTCTCCCCACTCTCCTTAGGCTATGCCAGAGCCTCCGAGGGGCCATGGACACAGGGTGCAGGCCTCTGGTGGTGGGGGGTGCCACAGCCGGCCGGGTGGGCGTCTGTCCTTGGGCACCCAGCCCATGATCTCCTGGTGCCGGAGGGATGGGTGCCTCTGTGGGGGATGTGTGGCCCCTGGATGAAACATGCTGGATTTTAAAACCAGAAAGGACCCTGGTTCCCTGCCTGTGATTGTGGTAATGCCTGGGCCTCCCAGGGAATATAGGCTTGGCATTACATTATTTTTTTAATTGCAAAAGGAATCTTTGCTTTGCTTTGTAAATAGAGGAGAGTTTGTTTCCTCACCCGTGTCAGTGACAGAGCTTTGTGCTCACAACAGTGTTTTTCAATTGCTTTTGTGTCTTTCCGGCGCATTAAGATGCAGCCCTTTGAGGCATCTCCCTGCTAGGGAGGCAGGAGGGTGAGAGCAGGGAGCCCAGGCCCATCTGTAGGTATGTCTTAGATGATTCCTCTCCAAGCGCTGACACTGCTGTAGCCATCAGCCCCCCATGGATGACTCTAAGCACAGTTCAAGCTTTTGCTAGGCTCAGGCATGAGGACAGTGAAAGGGGAGGAAAAGTGAGGACTCAGGAAAAGCCTTAATGCTCTGTATTCTTCGAGAAAGCAAGCCCAGGTTATTTGCCCTCACCAGGAAATACTTTGCTGCCTATCCACCTCCTTCAGGGTGCCTTTGCATCATGCCCATAGGCCAAAAAGGCCTGCGCCCGGGTAAAGACCGCTTCCCTGAGCATGCGGAGTAGTAAAATGGTGTGTAAGCAATATTGTAATTGGCAAAGCTAAGCTGCTTGTTGTGGAAGCGCAGAAAGAGTTGGCTGTCAAGGGCAAGGACTTGTTCTTGGCCCTGGGGCACAGGAACTCCTTGCACCATTAGAGGCTAGGGGCCAAGCGGCGGGAAAGCAGCTCAGCAGAGAAAGACCTGGGGGTGCTGGGGGAGAGCAAGTGGCCAAGAGTCAGCAACGTGCCCTTGTGGCACAGGCGGCCGCCAGCACGCCAGGCTGCATTAGGAAGAGTGTGACCGGCAGGTCGAGGCAGGTGTTCCTTGCCCTGTGCTCAGCACTGGGGAGGCCACCTCTGGAGTGCTTTGCCCAGTTGTGGCCTGCCCAGTAGAAGAAAAAGGCGTGGGCCTAGTGGAGCGAGCCCGGCCACCAAAGGGGATTGATTGATGAAGGGCTTGGGCCATGTGTCACAGGGCGAGAGGGGGAGCGAGCTGGAATTGGTCAGCCTGCAGAAGAGACGGCTCGGGGCAGGGCGAGGGGATCTTATCAGTGGGGAAAAACATCTGACGGTGGGGAGGGGGACTAAAGACGATGGAGCTGGACTCATCGGTTGTGGCAAGGAGAGGACAGGAGGCCATGGGCACAAACTGAAAGGCAACAATTTCCACTTCCGCAGAAGAAAAATCTTTTTTACTCCAAAGGTGCCCAAACACAGTCTGTAGCCACACACCTCCGCAGGACTCCTTCCACCAGCTTGCTGGCTAGTGCTTCCTCTTCCCACTGGGCTTGCTCTGGCTCGCTTGGCACAGGCGCCTCACGCACTGGTCTCCGCAGCCTTGCCCTCTGGGAAGGGGGCTTTGCACACGGAGGAGGGAAGGGCTTTCTTGGAAATTCCTGGCCTATGATGGGCAGGGTCTCGCTGGTGCTCCCGGGCCTCAGTTTAGGTAGGGAATGCAGCACTGGCTTTGGAGAGCTTGCTGTGGATGCAGCGGTCCAGTACGTGGACTTGTGAATCCCCCATAGCGTGGTCTGGGCCCCTGGCACACAGTCTTGGAGGACAGAGGGGAGGAGATCACAAAGCATTTCCTCTTCGCTTTCTGTTTCTTCCTCGGAATACACGGCCATTCCAGGGATGTTGATAGGTGGCAAGCTGGTTCTTGGCTGAATCTTTTCTAACTTTCTCACAGGTATTTTCCTTCCCTGTGGCCTGAGTGTGCCCCGAGCAGGAGAGGCCTCCTTTCCAGACGGTGTCCGCTTTTCTGCCACACACCTTGCAAAATGTGGGTCTGAAGGCAAGGCAGTCAGACGCTGACGGCACTGACCTAAGACGGAATCTACGATCCCACTTGCCAGTGTGTCGTCTTCCTCTGGCCTACCCCACAAAGCATCTGCCACCTCCACAACACCCCGGGCTTCTGGGGCTGCTTGCTGTTGCAAGGCGTTTTGGAGAATGCTGGCTTGAGGCCAGCCTTGCTCTCTGGCTGAGTCACCACCAGTGCTGCTCAGCCTGGGGAGATGGGTGCCTCTGCTCCCTGAGGCAGTCCTAGAGTAAGTTTGGCTCAAAGGACACCTCTTTGCCAGCTCTTTTCTAGGTGCTGTGCTCGTACTGTCTGCTGGCCAGCTGCAGGGGGCCTGAGGTGCTCCTCTCCTTCTGCATACCTCCGATTCTGGGGGTCTCTGTGTCCTTTTGGGCAGAGAAGGCAAAGATGGCTTGTGCGGCTGCGGTGCAGTTGCTTTGCCTCCCACTCCTGAGGTGACATCACGCCTTAAGAGAGTGGTGTCTATGCTTGTTGCTGTGATGAGCTTTCTAGTGGGGTGGGAGGGAGGACTTCCCGAGAAACCAGGCAGCTCCTCACTGCACGTGTTACTGCTGCCAGAGTTGTCCGAAGAGAACGTGGGCTCCTCTGATACTCCATCCCATTGCTCTTTAGTTCTCTCCTCCTCATCTCTCACAGCTGCATGTATGATCCTTGCTAATTTGGACACAGCCTGTGTCACCACAGTCTTGATCTTATGAGTCAGCTCTTCACCTCCATGCCTCTGTAGCAGAAACAAGGAATAAGTGTTGAGTGACCATGCCCATTTCCTCAGGTGATTTTTCTGTTTCCCCAAAGCAGAAGCAGGCTGATGCCAAGCAGAAGGAGCCTGCTGCTTTGCAGCGGGAAAAGCTGTTGCAAAGGGCACCTTGCCTGGGATACAGGTTTTGGAGGACTCAGAGCCCTGGGAATCCAAGGTGATTTCTAAAACTCAGGAAGATGAGATTTTTCTAAAGCACAGGGTCCTGCAGACACCCTGAGGCCATGCTTGTGGATCGCAGTGTGGTGGATGAAATGACTCAGGCCCTGATTTCCACTCTCTTTGCCAACGGGAGCCCCCAGGACTGGCCCATGTGGAGATGTGCACAATAAAAGATCTCTTTGCCCTCCCGCCCGTACACACACGCGCACACACGCGTGTGCACACCCCACAAGCCCACACACAAGCAGGTAGGTTTTCCCTGGCCAGGGTGTTGTGCCATGCACGGGCACGGCTGGCTCCCAAACAAGCCAAAGCTCTGTCTTGTGGACTGGTCTCAGCAGGAGGTGGAAACAGG
>NW_026991439.1:0-37085 GCF_036370855.1 Dromaius novaehollandiae | reverse complement strand
CAGCTGTTTACCTGTGGGGAAAGAGGACTGATAGGAGAGGAGGAAAGAGCATACGTATGTGGGGTGTGAAGCCTACACCGAGGGTGTGATGGGCATGCATGGGCACATGGTTTCCAAGAATCTTATTAAGACCTCCAGTAAACTGTTAAAGGAGTCCTCCACTGGTGGGATTTTGTGTTGCAGTGATTTGTTTCCATGTTCTCTAGTTTCTCCCTTCAAATGAAGGTTCAAAGCTAGCTGTCAGTTACATGGCACCAGTTCAGTGTCAGGTAAAGGACAGGATTATAAAAGTGCTGCTTTTTCACACCACTGTCTTAACTGATCTGCTCTCTGCAAATACAATTAATTTTTCAGGCATCAGTATCTACAGGAAGCAAGTTCCAAAGTGAGTTTTACCTCACCAACACTAGTGTACCTGCACCCAGCCAAGCACTGCAGGATTTATCTTACCAACTGCAAGCAGAAAACAACACTTGGACTCTGAGCATGTGGGCTAAGTGTTTCAAGAGATACTTGTCAAGTAGGTTTGAGTAATGAATACATCTGAGGAAGTCATGATCTGTGAGCTGAAAAAAAAAAGGCTTAAATGCATTAAATAAATTATCTGCAGCAAATTAGTTGCTCAGCTCTCCTACTGACAATGAGTTTCTTCAATGGCATTTTAGGCTACCCAGATCGATTACAAATAGCATCCTGTTCTGTCTGTCCCTCTGCATTTGCCTCCTCCCAGACCTGGAAGAGGAGTGTTGCTGTCACTTGACAGCTTTACTCTGAGCATGAACACCACCACCCAGCAATAAAGCCCCGTAAAGAAAAGGCACTGCTACCTATAAAGGGACCCTGCTGCAGGCTATTCACATACTTGCCAAATGGTACTTTAATTGTGATGATGACCAGTTTGGAGATAATTGCTTCTGTATCTCATGCTGTTTCTGACAGTCCTCTTTAATTAACTGGTTGGATTAGCTCTCAGCACAGCAGAGGGGAGCTGTGTGGTTTTACCCTCAGGCCCATGACCAGAACAAGAAGCTGCAGCATTATCCTGGGAACTCAACAAGAGCTGGGGAGAAACCACCAATGGGATGCAGTGGCAGTTTGTAGTTATCTCACTTTTGTTCCCTGTAGATCTATCCCCCACACCGACTTGTGCAATTCATTATGGAAGCAAAGCCAAAAATTTGCTGGTCTTTGACTTCCCTAACTGTAATGCAAGACAGTCACCATTTCCACTGAGTCTGAGGTCCTGCTTAGCCCTCTCCTTCTGATGAGCAAAGCCCCTGGAGCTCAGCTCTGTCGCTATTTGGAGGGTCCCCCGATGATACCTGTGTCTGCCAAACCATAAGAAGCAGAGACAGGATTTGCTGCCTGGAAGAAACCCACTTGGAAAGCTGCTGCAGCCACGCAATGAAGCTAGCAGTGTGTTAACCAGGAGAATGAAGACATAAAGGCAGAAAGAAGTGCAATTTTGGGTCAGAGTTCCTGGTTCTGAACACAAAGGCTAACTGCATCCTTTTCCTCATGCTGAATATGGCCCAGGAGTAGGGGAAATAACAACCTGGTGACAAGTTCGTGCCACCCCTCTATCAGACCTCACAGCCATGAGCTCAGTTTCCAGAAGGGACCTTGCTGTCTGGAGATGGTGCACGGGGTCCTTTGGACAGCAAGGAACGGCTTGGGGAATTGAAGGACATCTGCCCTCCTACACCTTTATGCTTGAGACTCTGTGTACAGCTGCCAACACTAAGTATACCCACCCAGGGCTTCTTGATGCCAGCAGAGCTGCCTGGGAAGCAAAGCTGCAGTTCTGCAGCCATTTTATCCCAGCGGAAACATGGTATGACAGCCATGAACTACTCCCCTGGTTTTCAACCACAGTCCTTCCACCGAGCACTCATATCCATTCCTGTTCTCTAAGCTCCTTGCAAACTCAAGTTTATAATCCTGCAGGCAGTTAATCCCACTGGCTACTGCAAAGGACAGAGGGCCGCTCTACCAAAAACCTGCAAGGGTTTGGTTCACATTAGTAGATATTGCACATTGAAAACAAACCAACCAATGAACAGAGAGCAAAGGCAGCCCTGCTTAGCTAGAGCTGATTCACTAATGGACTAAAGGACCTGTGCAGCAGATGTCTTCTGCACTTTCCAAGCCTTTGATTAAACATTGGGCTTAATGTTGCCTCAGCAGTTTCTGTCCTTTTAACCTTGATGAGGAGAAATAGTTTTACCTGGAGGTTCATAACAGTAGCAGAGAAAAATTAAAAAAAATAAATGCCGACAACTGTCCAAACATGTCAAAGCTTTCAGCTGGGCTGAAGGTAGATTAATGGAGGAAACCAGAGGCACCGTAAGCCTATGGTAGATGGTGCAACTGTCTTTGCTCTTTGTTTAGCAGTCTTTTCCCAACACACCTGCTTACACTAATTTCTTCTGCTTTGAATTGGCAGAGGTGGTTCCTGTTGTCCTGACAGTCACTGGAGACGCATGTGAGGTTTTGCAACTGTCTCTGGACTAGGAAGCATGTGTTTTTGTGTGGTAGGTTTTGGGATTGTTAATTCTCTTCCCTGGAGCCCTTGCCACCTGAACTCCACTTTCCCTCCACCCTGGAAAACGAAGGAAACCTTATCACCAGGTAGAGAAGAGATTGTACACGCATGCACACATGGAGAGATTAATGTTACTGCAGAAGTAGGTAGATGGGTACATACATGTTATATACTTCTAAGATCGTATCTGTCCTGCCATGATAGCTCAGGACTTAACTGAGGACACATACTCCTCACTCGCCCCCATCTACCTGCTGGGTCTCGCTTGTGCTTTGGTCCAGGATGAGCCAAACGACTTAAGTGGCAACACTTAAACACAGGGAGGAGGCTGTCTCAGCTTGAGCCTTACCCTTGCCAGCTCAGGCCACATAGCCTGGCAAGCTCGGTGCTGCCCCAGGTAGCCAGGCCGGGGCCTGAGAGCACCTTCACCACTGAGTTTTTAAGTACTCCCTGGTAATGCAAGAATGGGAGGTAAAAACCTCATTTCAAATTCTGTGAAATAAGCCTTGCTCCTAGCAGCTCATATTAAGTTGCTTGAAGCCTGTAATACACTCTACCCCGCTGCAACTGCTGGGGTTTACAGATGTGTTAGCCTGCAACATCCTCTTACTGACCCCAATCACAGTGACACAATTCAGTAAAATGACCCCTACCTGAAACAGAACTGTGGTCCTTAGACATCCATTCACTGGGATTCGGGTTTTGTTGCCAGTGCTTCATTATTGGCTCCCTATTGGACTAATGGAGAGAATTCAGGCATGGCAGAGCCGGCTGAAGGAGCACAGTGTTAACTGTGAATTTCTCAATAATTTTGGATAAGTTGCTAACTTTTTGGCAAGAAAAGAAATAAATGTGCAGCTTCTGTGGCACTGAAAAGTTGCCTTAATTCATGCCAGTTTCTCTGAGTTTGTCTTTTAAAATATATATATATAAAAGCAATAACTCTGTAAGAATGTCAAGAAGTGAAATTTTCATTTAAAGGTGCTTCAGTTTGTCTTTGTTGGGAAATGTCCTTTATTAATATTTTTTGTCAATTGCCTTAATTAATTTCAAATTCAATCTAGAATTAAATTTCAACAAAATCAAAATATATTGTGTAACACTGATCAAGCAAAATGTTTCATTGCACTCAGAGGGATTAATTTTTGATTGAACTGATTTGAGCTTGCATGAGATGTTCATCCTATTTTTGCATCACTGGTAAACCAAAAATTATCCCAACACTAAAGAAGTCACAGAAAAAGTTTTGAGGAGCTACAAAACCTCACAGGATCAATAAAGACCCAGCTGTATGCAAAAGCTGAACACCTCTCCCAAACCAAAACGGAAATCCTGTTGAGCTGAGCACTGGCTAGCTCCACCGCAAGACAATGCGTGCCCTGAAAAAATGTATAGGCTAATTTAGTTTTCAACTAGGAGGTTTAACAGAAGATTGGAGTAGAAGTTTAAGGGAGAACAGAGTATCAGAGAAACATGCTATTATAAAGACTTACTCACTAGCTCAAAAATAATGAGTTTCAAGCTAAAATCAGAGTGGCATAGAAAATGCTTTTCCCATTGTTCAAAAGTTTTCACAGTTGTAAATATTTTCCCTGTTTCTGATCTGGAGCAGGTCTGCAATTTCTCAGGATAGAAAAAAAAAAAGCAGACTCAAATTCATGTTTAGGCCTTTTTCTGCCTTCCGTCAAGGTGACTAACCTAACCAGTGTGTTATTGGCAATTTTATATGAGTGAGCACTGATCTACCTGTCTTTCTCTTTGGTTTTCTCCTTCTTCCTGTTGTTAATTGCCTGCACTCTAAATGAAATAGTGAAATGAAATATTTCACAATAATTTTATTTCCTCATTTGTAACTAGGAACTCCACTGAGGACCCCAGAAACCTCTCAGTAAGAGTCTTTGCATAGCCAGTTTGCATCTTTGAAGGCTGTAATGGTGGTTGCAAGGCAGGGGGCAGGGCAAAAGATGAGATAGAAATGCTCTAAATATGAGAGGGAATTACGGCATTGGGAGACACGTCCTCTCTCTAGCCTTTCACACAGCCTCAGCTCTCCACCACTCCAGCCGAGTGGCCCCAAAGTGATTTATACCAAGTGGCACTTCAGATGAGGAACTATTTTTCCAAAGCTTTCCTGGCCAGCTCTCATGAAAATGTTTTCTGAGCAACCCAGAAAACATTAATATTTCCAGTTATTCATATGAGCACCATCAACTTTGCTGCTGCTCTCCGATTCCTCCCACCTCAAGTTCTGCCCCCAGTGGGCTCAGACACGTGGATAGCACTCCTTCACATGTCCTTCTCCACTATTTCCTGTGAAATTCTGGTGGACCCTGTGGTTATGCCACAGCTGTGGGGTGCAAGTGATGCCGATTGCTCTGGTGCAGAAGAGCAAAGCTTTCAGCCACAGGAGAGCTGTAAATAGTGTTTCTGAACAGCTCACCTCAGGACAGCCCTCAGAGTTCCTGCTGAAGAAGGTCTGCCACTTGCAATTGGGCATCTCAAAGTAGCCCAGGTGGGAAGTATGCACAAGGGAAGAGGTGCCTGGGTAATGGCCAGACTTGGAGAAATAGAGACGCCTTTGTTCCCAAGAAAGAAAGGTTGAAACTATATCTCCACTATCATCTGTGTTCAGAACAGATCCTGATGGCCTGATGTGAAAAAAGCATGGCAGGAGATCTCAGAAATAAAATACATTAATAGCGTTGAAGTGCAAAGAATTGTCTGCATATCCATTATGCACCTTGCAAGATGATGAAGCTGGTAAAGTGAAGCTAGTTGAATAAGCTTTCAAAGAAGGAAGGCCAAGGGGTGGATGACCACTCCCAATTTTATCATGAAATCTCTTGTTATTCCCAGATGCACCCAGGAGGCAGTCACTGTGACTAGAGAGAGACAAAATGTTACCATGTAGATGTGAAAGGCAGCAAAATGTCATAAATGGAACATTTAGGTCTTGCCTGAGCAGAGGATCCCATCTTTAATAATGGAAACTACCATTATTGAACCCAGCTACCTAGTGCAGATACGCCATAGAAAGAGATTCTGAGTATAAATCTTAGCTGCCTGGAGCCACATTTTAGTGGAATTTAGCTCTGAGGGCGAATAAAGAACTGAAATCTCTCTTAAAGTTCAAAACTGTGCTAGTCCAAAATTTCTCTTTCCCTGCATTTTTCTCAAGGGGCTGGCACAGCTTCAGATCTCTTCAGTGCTTTCCCATCTGGAATATATACAGCATCCTTATTGTGGCTTCACACCCAATGGTGTCCATTTCAAAGCTCCATTTCTTTTAGATGGACTTAGAGAAAGAATAAATAACCCTCTTCTACATCGCATTGGGATTACAGCTAACAATCACTTGGCAGACCAGAGTAGGTTATTTTGATGAACACACCATTCTGAAATAAGCCTTCCACCATCTGCTCAGCCCCGTAATTATAAATGCAAGCAGCATAATTCATAAATGCATCATAAGAGAGAGGGAGAGAGAGAGAAAACAGCTTAAGATGACTGTGTCTGTTAGTTACTCCAGACAGCGAAGCATCTGCTTACTTTATTCTGTTTCAGGAACAGGAAGAAAATAGCCTTTTAATTCAGTATTTTCTGGCAGTCGCTAATCCACAGTAAATGACTGTCTGTAGATGACAGAGACATAGTAAGTGCAGCATGGTTTCTGGTTGGTATCATGACATAACCATATCTATGATGGAGGGACCCAAGAGAGATCACACAGATCATCCTGAATCACAAGTGGGCCATGAATAAACTTTGAGAATGTGTTTCAGAACAGCAGGAAAGCACCTGCAACGTAGGAGAGCCCTCTAGGGCTGCAGGAGCTAAAGGTAAATATAGCAGTGCTATTTTCTCCCTGAAAAGATGCTTTTGACTTTTTGGAAAATGGAGAAATCTTGGTAGACAATCAGAAAATTGAGAAAAGCGTCAGAAACCAAGAATCTCTGGAATTTGTTATGTTAGTCTGTGACATTTTTCATTTTGATAGAGGCAAAAAAAAATGTGTTTTTTATCTAAAATACACAAAACATCAAAATTAAATATGAATGAAATACATTGTTTAATTTCCACTTTCTGATGAAAAATGAACATATATAGTATATAATCCAAATTAAATGTATCTTCATGAAACATTTGATTTTAATATAGCCACATGTTTAGTTTTTAAAAGGTCAGTGAAGAGTTGTCCCTCTTTCATAATTAAAAGTTTGCAGACTCCATGAAATTAAAAGCTTCTAGTAACTCTACTCTCTGGGCTGAATGACTCATGCTTGCAGCCACTAGATTGAACTTCCACATTTGGCCATCAGTAGAAAATCATTATAGCAAGTTAGGAACCTCCCCCCCCCCCCACCTACGGAACACAATCCCTGGGGCAAAAGTGAGCAGTAAATTACAAACTCATTCTGTCTTCTTGTTGATATGTATCAACCCTGCAGAACAACTTAAACTGATTTCATATTCCATGCTGCAAAACTAGCAATATATTTAACACTTCTAGGATGAATAGCTCCTGTTGTTTCTCTGCAGGTTTTTCATTTCTTCTTTTTTTGGAGATGAGCAAGACGCTTGCAAGGTTTCTGAACAATAAGATTTAAGCTAATATTACATCATCCTTGTTCTGTGTCTGATTAACCTCCTTCAACCTGGAGCAGGCCAGCATGTTGCCAAAGGTGAGTTCAATACAGGTAGGTGTCTCAGCACCTAACCGTGACTATCCTGTGATCTGCTTTTTCTACCTAGTGGCAAATGCAGAGAGAATTTCTTTTCTAAACAGATGGGATACCAATGAATTTAAAAAGAGTGTGTAAACTGGGAAAATACAGTGAGAACTGCTCGAAGTGAATTCCCTCAAATTTCAAGTATATTCCTGTAACTCCACTGAGACGCACTCTGCGTTTGTCTCTCACGTGCTCTCAAGTGAATGGTTACGCGCTCAAGCAGGCTGGAGGAAGCAGAATTTAAGCCAGACGAGCCAGGGCATGATGGTGGGGAAGCCGTCACTAAGGCTGCTTCTGCTCTGGTTGGGAGCTTAGTTTGGATGGCAGACGAGCGTCTCCATCCTCCCCTCCTATGACCATTTCTCTTCATTGCAAGCTGACAGGCTGCAGAGCCCCTAAAGATACGGCATGATTATCTGATTAAAGAGGTCAGGGTAGACGATTCACTAAACCACCTATTGGAGCTCTGGCACAGAAACAGCCCATCAAACACGGTCAGTATCTGTCTGTCCCCCTTGTAGCAAGGGCCAGGAAAACACAGTAGCATGGTGAAGGAAATGAAGTTCGCACTCTGCAACAAGCCTCAAAGTAGGGAACTTCCTTTGCCTTCCTCTGACCAGTGTCTTTTATTCTGATCTTGGGGAAAGATCATCTGTTATTTCTGTGTAAAACCCACCTAGACAGTGGATTCGATGCTTTAGGCAACATCAGTCTTTCCCCAAACAGAAAACATTTCTAAATTCCTAAAAAGCTCTAGCCAAATTTAAAGGCATAGTTGGCCTGTCGTAGACTTATTATTTGATTAGATTTTTAAAAATAAACAGGAGTAAATATCCGTGGGCCATTCCTCCTGTACAGATGATGCAATCCACTGCGAAAACTTGGGTAAAATCCAGAGAAATATCAAGTGCAATTTTTCCATTGCAGCTGAAGGGTGAACATGCATATCTCAGGAAAACGTTTGGATAGCAAAATTATTTAGATGGATCTGACAGCAGTGTTGATTTTAAAGTTCTTTGTAGTCAAATGTAAATACAAATTTGTCTCTATCTCTTGACAAGTGTTTATTTTTTTTTCCATTCTTGAGCAGTTATGCTGAATATCTTAATTGTCTTTAAATCAAATAATGCTGTTCAGACCTTGTCAGCTGGAAGTAAGTACTCATCATTCTTTACTAAATTTGAGTTAGAGGTTCTTAAAAAAGCTGTCTCCAGCCCACATAATCCAGCCTCTGGTACATTTTGTAAGCCTTCTACATGCATCCTCAGTCTTAAAATTAGCAGATGGCTCTCTCATAACCAAAGCATTTGAGTGAGAGAAAAATACCACTGGGAAAAAAAAAAATACTTACTTTGCATCTGTCAAGTCATGGAAAACAAAGAAAGCATCTATCAATACGTCTGTTTCTCTCCTTCCTTTTCTCTTTGTTCCATCATTTTTGGAGGATGTTTGTATTAGTTGAAGCTCTCCTGTTCTCTCACTCTTACAGACCAGCTTTGGCTTTTACTTGCTTTAATTCACTGCAGTCTGAAGATGTGTTCCCAGGCTGTCTCAATTAGACATGGGTCAATGACATTCCTGGTACAGCTCTAGGAAACTCGTTGGAGCTACATGAAGGATGTCCTTATCTCCAAAAGTAGAAGTGTACAAATAATGCACATTGGACATGTGACTGTAATTACAGACAGGAAGGAATACTGATTTGGGTTAACATAAAATAGAAATGTTTTATACTTTTCTTCCAGCAAAACAAGATAAAAATACCTTCCAGTTCATTTATTTTTGTGTTTACAGTAGGAGAATATTTTATTAGGAGGATGTTTAAATCCATTTGAAAGTGTAGGCAAATAATAAACTGAAATATGGTTTTGAAATATAATGTCAAAACACTCAAGTATCTTGTTTCTCTTCTTTTTCTTTCACTGAAAGCATTTACTGAATTTGACCTAATCAGTTTGTTTCCTCGGAACTGCAGCAGTTCATTATGTTCTCCTTCTTTTATTCTTTTTATTGCCAGGTTTTATTAATGGATTTGGTCTAAGAAAAATTATGGAAACCCATTAAAGTTAATTTAACTTCCACAGCTAAGCACATCACACTACTCCTTTATTCAAAAGACTATCATTCCATGAATGAAGAAAATCATGGTCTCCCTGGCAGGTTGCTAAACACAATCTTCTGCTTGACACAAGAAATAGATGGGAGAGAGATTAACAAAGATAACTAATAAGGAGTCTGACCTGAGTCAGTCAAGGCATTTTGCGTAGGTCAGCAAGGAAGCAATGATTCAAACTGAAAAGAAAAATAGAGCTGAAAGAACACATTTTTGTATGCCATTATATCTGGGTAGCAGTTAAAACCTTTTGCATGATATTATAAACACTCATTTTGCAACTGAATAATGAACTCTTAAGATGATAATTACATTCTTTATAGACATCAAAAGTTAAAAACAGGAACATGACTACAACTATTTCAATGCTAACCAGATAGACAAATACTGAACAGGTGCTAATAATAATAAAGACCCACTAAGTTGTTCAGTGACTTTTATTAAGAAATTATTTACAGAAGATGACCAGGGATTTAAGACACCTCAAGAATGCAGAGGTGGCTTTTCCAGAAATTCCTGTTTGCTCATGGGCAAACCACACAATTCCTCTGAGCCTTATATTTCTATATAAAGCAGGGACAATACTACCTCCTCTGTATGCCTTGTCTTTAGATTTTAGTTTCCTGGGAACAAACGATGTGTCATTACAGACACGAATAGCGTCTGGTACAATTAAGTCAAAACTTTGTTCAAGTTTTGGGCGCTTGAGTAGCAATAGTTAATCACTTGCATAAAAATAGTTCGTTTCAATTTAAAAATGTAGCAAATACTTTCCAGGACAACACAATTTACAGCTGTAGAAGAGGTATTCTGTTTATTGAACAATTTCTTTCCTCCACTAAATCCTCCACACCCTCACAGCCTGGGAATATCCTGCCTCTGCTTCACTGACCTTGATGATGTCCTCAGGCTGGCTAAATAGAAAAAAAGAGATGATTGAATATGATTTGGAGCCTCCTGTTTCTCACTGCATGGAGTCACAGTGACTAGCTTCCACCTGTGCTCTGAATCTTTTAGCAGCTCTTTCTTGTTTTTTTTCCAAGACTCGAAAATGTCTATGGCGTTATTGCCAGGCATTCACAGAAGAGTTCCCACCTGAACCATAGCCACAACTTATTTCAAAAGTCAGTGTTCTGGGGGAAGAGAAAAAAAGACCATCTGTTGCAAAAACACAATGTATTTGCATGCCTGTGTATCATTTGTACGTGTGGTGTGCAGGCAGCAAAAATCAGATAGCTTTTGGCTCACATTGATTTTGGTGACTAATAGGACAACAAACACCTCTAACGCTCACTTGGCCACTCACAGGTATTTAGCCTGTGGGTAAAGCCCCCCATGGTGCAGTGGTCACCCTGCAGCGCTACCCAGCACAGCACCGCTGAGCTCAGGGCTGGCCTGCACCCTCTGCTGCTGAGCTCCCTTTGCACGGAGCCACGTGGACCTGCAGCTCACCCCTCTTCTACTGACCACGTAATATGGATGTCCTGTCGTGGCTTTCACATCTCAGTTTTACTTGATATTATTTCAGACAAAGGAAACTGTTGAAACTGGCCACTGTGCTTGTTGGCCCTGACCCACACTGAACAGGTTTATTTTCCATTGCCTTCAGTGGAGATTGCTCCGAACGTTCATCTGATGTTTGTTCGTGGTTGACCTGCCTGCACATTTCCTAGCTTCTGTCTTATAAACTAAGTCCTCAGTGCAGCACACAGCTGAACATTTTGAATTGTTTGACATAAAACAGTGTCACAGCGGAGAAAGTTAATACTTTGGGAGATGATTACCAAGTCTCCTCTGTGAGTCAGGATCACTGAACTACTGGTACCTGGGTGGGCTTGCTGATGTGAGCCGACAGGGATCAGCTGGACCTTAAATAAGCCAAATATTCACGTATCCAAAATGCACTGTCATTGTTGTCAACCTTGTCCTCTGCTGTCAGTCTCACCTAAGAAACAATGTTCAAATGAGAACAAAGTTTCTGTTCCTCAAGTAGATGATAAACTTTCATTGCTGCTGCCGCTGTGCTCCAGTGGCTCCTTGCCTAATCCCATTCTCCTTTTCATGTATAAACAGGCGCTTGTGCCTTCCGGAGCTGTCAACAGTGTCAGTTTTCAAACCACAAAACTCACTTAAAAATAATCAGCCTCATTATATTACTAACAGTTTTGATTCTGTTAGAATAATAGCTGCCATGTTCCCCTGGCACATCACAAACAGGTCACGCCCCTCCTCTCTAAAAAGATTAGCAGTTTGCATCTCACCTCTTCCTGGGTGAGAGGATAAGAATCTCAGGCACTCCTACACAGAAAAACACCCGACTCTGGCTGTGCAAGTGAGTGCTGCCTCTGGGAGTCCTCTGCTAACCTCGAGCTGCTGATGAAGATGGCTCACATGCCTAGGCTTTACCAGCCTGATCTTGCCCTCCAGCTCCAGGTACCAAGCATCACTGTGGAGGCGTCCAAGTGGGTCTTAACCAGAAAGACTATGCTACCCAACACCACCGCCCCCTGTTTGGTATCAAAGACCGCTCAGCTTGATGGCTGAGCTTGAATATTGCAAAATATCAACATATGTTGTAGTATTTTAAAAATAATTTGCTTTTTTATTGAGAGCTGCTGAGACAATCTTAGGAGAAAGCCTTGGATCTGGTGTCAGAGGGAAGCGGGGATGGAGGGACACATCACCCGTGAGGGTCCCAGGCACTCAGGCTGGAAAACACTTTTTCCTCATTCTAACAGCCCAATGGAGGCATTAGAGACAGTAGAGAGATTACTGGCTTCTCCAAACCACCTCTCTGCTGATACAGGGCTATACTGCATGCAATTTTAGTTATCAGAAAGGGTGGTTCTACAACATTTCCCTCAAGAGACTACTCTATATGCTAATAGACATCACCATTCACTGGCTTTGCTGATAGTCATCTTTCTTAGTCTTGTCCTAAGTTCCATCTTAAAGATATCTCTTTTTCTCAGGCTTTTTATGTACTTTTCTCTTTCAGATGTTTGATCTGAATGATATTTATCAGGTTCCCTATCTTCCATTACAGGATGTTCTGCTCAACTTTAGCAAAAGGCTTTGGATATTATGAACACAGATGTGGCAAAGACTGATGATGAAAAAACAGGATCCATACAGTAATTAAGATGATGGATGTCAGTCCAGAGATTTTGCTTTTTCAAGCACAGATTCACAATATTTTAATAGTGTTATAATAGTTGATGTATCCAGAAGAGAAATAGAAACTTGGGCACTGACAGGGAGAAACTAAGCTAACTTTAAAATTGATGAAAAAACTACTTGTGTTCAATGATCTAAGTTCATTTTTTAATTATAAACACCAGGAAAAAGAAGCAAATGAGAGAGACAGGCCATTCAGTGCTATGCTACAGAAGGTAGGCACTTTCCCCTTTTTCTCATGTTGACTCTGTATTTCCATTTTTGTCTCATTAAGGCTAAGTTTGGTGTTACATTATGCGCTCTAATTACCTCCAGATTTTGGCCTACAGTTCATCTATGTGCCATAATTATTGCAGCATTCATAAGAGGCACAATGCTGATAATTAGGAGAGTACTAATAGGTCTTTGGAAGTGCTCAGTTGTGTTAGAAACATACAGCATCACATTAAGAGGAATTTATAACTACCTACAGGTGGAATAGCTCATAATAGGCTTCTTATTTTTTTAAGTAAGGTGTTTTAATTACTAAAGTACAAGGAAGATCAATTAAGAAAATTCAGATGGAAGATAATGAATGTTGTTCATAAATGGAGACCTTGCAACTGGCATAATTAGATCTTTCATCTACTAGAAAAAATACAAGCCATTTGTCAAAGCTATGGAATGAAATGGTGACAAAAGCAATTGGAGCTGTTTTCTTACGCAATGGGGACATCACAATTCCCAAACAGTTTGCAGGCCAAAGACCATCAGTCAAGAGCCCTGACACTGAGGGCTAGATTTGTTCCATCAAACGTTAAGACTTTCTATAAGGCTGATAGGGACAGACTAGCACCTTTTTGGCCTGAAAGTCAGATATTAGCCTTCTAACTTGTGCCACAGTCTAATTACAGCTATTTGGGAAATGTGTAGTTTCTCTCTAGTAAAACTATCTGGTGGAAAATGACAATCCCAGTTTGTCGAAATCTTCTGGCAAAAAAATCTTCATCATTTCATGCATCTATTTTGTGTGTGCAAAAGTGGAACTTTTTTGTGTCAAAACAAGACCTTTTATAAAGAACTATGTGTTTTATAACAAAAGTCTAGCATACGCACATAGTTAATCTCAGCACTAGTTTAACTTTGTTTCTGAACGGCAAACTATCACAAATTTCCTCACAGCAGCTGAGGCTCAGGCATGTTCCCTCCTACTCTACTGCCTGCCAGTAAGGTTTTCCTGGTCATCAGGAGAAGTATCATCCTTTCTTGCATTTTGTAAGGCCAGTTTATGCACATGCCTGTGTAATGTCTATGGTGTATATCCTGGTATATCCTGGTAACCTCTGGATATCGTGAAAGTGATGTTAAGAAGCTGCTCATATCTTAAGGCATCTTTGCATTCTGATGGTCAGATCTGAAAATCGTTTTTTTTCAGTAATGGAAGAAAGACACAAAACTTAAATACAGCATTAAGACTATGATTGATAACAAAGATCCTTGCTGGCACCCTTAGCATTTCAACTAGTATTTACTGCATTTTAGGTTAAGCTGTAGTGTATCTCATGAACTTAGGATAAAATTTCTTTGGCTAAAGCAGTTGCTGATCCTCCTCCTCAGCCACTTCAATGTAAAAATTGTTTGCTTCTTCACTTAGAAAATGTCCTTCCTTGCATCCTGTCAGTGCACATTTTTCACAGTGTTGTCTTGAATAGGATGTTGCCTTTTTTCTTTCCTCTCCCCTCCTTAAGGTTTCTTAATTAATATTTCTATGATATGCATTAACTAGCACATTCCTGGCTTCAGGCTGCATCTATGTTACAGACTTCTAGGTGTGAACTGGTAAAAGTTTATACCACACATTAGAAAAAATATTAATACAACATTTTTTAACTGCGATCATAGCTGGTCTTATTTTGTAAGCATCTTATCAGAATTAAATGTCGTACCACAGACAGTGACATTGGAATGGGTGCTTAATTTGAGTAAAATCTCCATATTCTTCTGTGTACAATCTTGGTTTCATAACGCACACTTCATTTTCCCTCGGTCCACTAAGGGCAGCAGACCCTCTGTGCTCCCCATCGCTATTCTGCTCCTCTCATAAATGCCTCACTTACAAGCATTTGTCCCCCCCATCACATTCATAGGAAGATGCTCCTCATTTTCAGCTTGGACAAAACTGATACCGAAATAAGCCAATAACTACATATTGCATAGTGGCTGTGTTTTCATTCCTATGTTGTTCTTCAGGAAGTATGAGGCTTCATTTGCTCATCCCCCTTCCCTGCCAAGTGCTATTTGACTCGTTAGATAGTCTTCAGGAATGTGCTGAGAAGGACAGGAGGTGCCTTGATGGCTCTTCATTTCAGCATGATTCAGAGGTTGCTAAGTCCCCATTTTCTGTTAGCTGTATTCACAAACATCCTGTGATGATAGTCTGTTATCTGACTGCAGCCTTTCTGATCTCAATAGGACTATTCCTGAACACCTTCTAGCGAGGATCGTATATGTGTGATGCCAGCCTCTTCTCCCCTCTGAAGTAAGAGACCCTGTGAACTGCCATGAGCAAAAATAACCTAAGGAAAAGTTTTCTTGGTTGAGTATTATAAAAAGCAGACCCTCATCTCTTCTTAAAATATCCAGATGAAAAATGCCAAGCTCAGTATGAATGTTTGAATACACCATGCCCAAGGGCTCTTCTCCAAAAGTCAGAAGAGGAAAAATCTAAAGAGAAAAGAGCATGACTGCAAAGACTATGGTTTTTTTTTTTTTTTTTTTTTTGGGGGGGGGGTGGGGTAGGGAGGAATCCAAGAAACTAGAGAGCACAATGGGAGAACTACATTCATTCTCTGGTGGGTTTCATAAAGAAAAGAGCCATAGACAATTGCTTTTCAGATCCTCTATTATACAAATTCCTTGTAGCATGATATTTACGGGCTGTATTGATCAGTGCATTGATTTTGGTCATAGGATGAGGTAACTGGTGCAATCAAAATATCTGGCAACTAGCTAGGAAAAATGCATACAATAATTGCAGGAAAAGTCATATTCTTTCCCCTGCTGACACTATTAAAGTTTTCAGTTTTGCAGGAATGCAAGTTTGGGAAATTAGGCTTCAGGTGAAACTATTCAATTATTCTATCTGACAGAAAGTGAAATGCTGTCAGAAAACAATCTAAAATATATTTTATGAATATTGAGTCTTTGGATTGACTCTGTCATGTCTGAGCCCCTTAAGTGTTCTGTGAAGCTCTGGAGTTTGCTGGAATGTGTCTATGGAATACACATTTTCATTGGCATTCAAGTAACATGTCATATTTACATATGCACATGACAGAGAACAACTGCAATAGTACATGGTACCTAAATCTGAATGCTAACTGTCAAAACAGATAATACATATACTTGTCACTTGTGCTGTGGCAATATTCATTGTATGTTTTAAATATTATACAAATTCTGAATGAAGAGGCTGCTTTACTTCTAACGGAACAGATAAGCCAAAAGCCACCAAATCTTCCAACTGGCAAATTCTATTCTGCAAGATCACCTTTTTCAAAATTTCATAAATCACTTTTTAGCACAGATACAAAAATTCTCCACAGCAGGAGTAAGTTCACAAGGCACAATAACTGAAGCACAGCCTGCTGGAAATAAGAGTGGATGTCGCATTGAGCCTCAGGTGCAAAAATTCCCTTTGATCCCCAAATAAAGCTTCTATCTACATAAGAATTGCTAATAGCATACTTAAGAACATTCCTTATTATCTATCCAGCACAAGAAATACCAGTTTCTTATTTAAATAAAGAATGTCTAAAATGTAAAACTCAAAACAGACATAAGGTAAGCAAAACCCCATCTGTGTTTTTCCTCAGTTTATGCTGTTTTAGGTCTTTCAGGCTAAGCAATTGAGATTGTGTTGTTCAGGTTTGCTTTCCTGGGTGGGACCTTGATCATATCCGTGATGCATTTTCACTGAGGACATCTGCTTACCTGGCTGAGATCTGCTCCTGTCTTTGCAACTAATGGGATTTCAGAGGCTGTTGGTGCTGGAGGAGGATGTTTAAAGAGAAAATATTGGTACTGCATGCACACAAAGCCATGAAAACGTGCTGGGATGATTCAGATAAAGGCTTATAAAACCTTCTTGAGAGATCAAATTTGCCTTTTTGTCCCATTGGCCACTGCAGTGGGAATATCTGCACACACAGCCTTTTAGGTTGACTCCTTCAGGCAGAGCTCTTTTCCCTAAACCAGGCTAATTGCAGATTAGGTGATTTCTTTCTCCTTTCACATAATGAATCTCTCACTGGTGACCCCAGCCCTTGAACCTATGGACCTGATGTCCTGTGCTGTACAGTTATTGGAACACATCATCGAACCTGCTGAACTGGAGCCCTTCTGAGTCTTAATATACAATAAGCTAGTGGAATATCACCTTCTGTGTGTGTGTCTTCATGTCTGTACCGGTGTGTGTAAATATATTTGCATATACGTGCTGTTAACACTGGGCTACTTTTGATATTTTGAGATTTCTTTCCCTTTTTCTCTGGATATGCGTATTCTTTCAGAGCACACAAGACTGGCAGCCCCTACATATCCACTGCTTTATATATCGCCTTCAAATTTAAAGTGCAAAAGCAAACAAGTAAGTTGAAACTTTTCAAGGTTGTGATATCCCCTTCCTTGGTTGCCTTTGGGTCTCTGTATTTTCTGCTTCAGAGGAGGCAACTTATTCCATAAATCTCTGTCTTAGCCTCTGCCTTGGTAAATAAATGTTGCTCAGATTTATGTTTGTTCCCATTCTTGAGGAAAAGCAAAGCAGATACATGTAGCAAATAGAACAGAAAATTGCATTTTAGCCAACAGGTTTCAAATATAACTGACTTAAGTTTTGTCTCGATTACAACAATCATCTGTCGATCCTCTTAAGAAATAAACCCAGTTTCATACCTACATTTCTTTGCATTACATTGAAGCAACCTAAGGTGTACTTTGCCCAATAATTTAGCAAAATATCACACACCTAGACGATTTTGCTACACATACAATATATAATGGGTTTTTGTCCCCTTTTTATGTAAACTTGTCCCTGATTCTATAAAAACGTGAGGATGGTTCTAGGCCTTATAAAAGAAACAGTAAGAGCTGTGCTGTACTTTACAGACATTTGTTCTTTCTTATTTGATCAATGCTCATCCTAAATCCTTTAGTTGTATTTCTGTTGCTGTTTAGAATGGTCTGTCAGTATTATTTATTTTTAAATGTGAAACAATTTATTCTAGAGCAGAGACCTCTGATTTTGCCAAGGCATGTGGTTTTCACACAGTGAACCTCCAAGCCCTTTGCTTGTGCTTGTTATCACTTATTTATATGTGACCAAACCCAAATATTTACCTTTGGGTCTGTGAATTGTAGCACTGTTTTCCATCCAGAATTGTGCTATCTTAAAACTATTACCTGAAACTCATATTATCTTGGGAGGATTTGCCAAGTCCTTAGCTAATGAGCACATTTGAGAAGTATGATTTCAACCATATTCAGCAGTCAAATCAAATGTTCCCAAACATCCCTTG
The DNA here is from genome assembly GCF_036370855.1 of Dromaius novaehollandiae. Taxonomy (NCBI): domain Eukaryota; kingdom Metazoa; phylum Chordata; class Aves; order Casuariiformes; family Dromaiidae; genus Dromaius; species Dromaius novaehollandiae. The sequence continues at coordinate 18,965 of NW_026991439.1, read as the reverse complement.
TGATACGGAGAATATCAGCCCTGAGCTCTTGGTTCAATGTTCTTGTTTTGGAGCTAGACTTCAGCCTGAAAGCTTTGCGGTTCTGCTCCTGTTGCTCACTTTAGGAGGTGAAAGGGAAGCATGAGACCACAAATGACTGGAGTGTGAGAGAAGGAAAGGGAAATAGATTAGGTTAGATATGAACACATGGAAAATATAAACTTAATATTATTTTGTGGAACAAGAAAATAAGGGAACATTTGTTATTTTGGACACTAACAAATACAGAGTAGAGTATTATCCATGCTAGTGCTGGTCTGAAGGAGGAGATATACCTCACCTATCCCTTTCTAAATTCTAGTATTCTCTGGACAAAAATAAATAAAAACAATTACACTGAAGTGAGGGGAGGGGCCTTGGAGTTTTGAAGGTGCTGAGAGACAGCATGACACGAGCCTAGTGCACCTTTCACATAGCTCAGTTTACCTTTTCTCATGGCATATGGCTTGTTGACTCCTAAGATCACAAATAGCCCAGCTGACTTAAAAACTCTAGGCTGTGTAAACTACAGTAAAGTAAGGGGAAAAACAAGAACTAAAAGAGGATCAGGAGATCATTGCTGGCTCTCCCTTATAGTCACCACTATGGAAAGGCACAAGAATGTGAAGAATTTGGCATGCCCAAGACACTGACCCAAAAAAGGGGCAGTAACTTGATGTATTTCACCCAAGCAACAGTCAAATAGATATGCAAAAAAAAATGTATCCTACCTTTAGGTAATTTCTTCTGTATTTTCTGCTGAAAGTCATTATAAGGAACCTGGCTCATTGTCCATTCACAAAATATAACACTCTGTCTGGCTTTGGATTTGTCAGTAGCTCAGAAACAATACTGGAGCTGACACTTTTATTCTTCTCTTCTTGAACCTACTTCTATCCAGACAGCCTCTCTGTTCAGATAATCTATCATATAGGCATTAGGCTTGTAAAACCAGAAGCTGAAAAAAAAAAATGTATCAGGAGACCCAAGAAATAGCTGCCGAAAACTGCCTGCGGCGCCAAGCCTGGGATGCGCCTGGGACACGGGACATGCCCTGACGCAAGGTACTGCGCAAGCGCAGCATAGCTCCGACACAGGCGGTGTGACAGTGTAACAGGTCACATGGGGACTTCTGGATGGGGATTCCTCAGTTCTTGTAAAAAGAACCTCTAGCTTACTTTTACTTTTTTTTTTCCTTTTAGTCTGACCCAGAACAACTAAGTTTCTGTCTTTTTATGGGAGAAACAACTGCTCCTGTAATGAGACCCATTGACGCTATTGAATTATCTGTTCATTCTGAGTAGTCCAAGATATGCTAATTTCTTCCAACCATTTTATACAGCTTGTGTGCCCAAGGAGTAATAATTCAGTTACACAGATAAACTGTGTTGCTATCAGAGTAAAAAATCAGAGAAATAAGGAACATGCTAATCTATCTGCTGTCTCAAGAAGGGCTTGGAAAGGAAATTTTGTTTATATTTTGGCAGTACTTTATCTGCCTTTCCAAGTCTCCAGTTGCCAAGCTCTTAACTTCTAGCTGGCTAATAGTTGCGTCTGTGTTTGGCCAAAAAATGGGTGTGTTCCAGGGGCTAAACACAGCTTCATTAAATAAACTCGGCTAGTGAGGCTGCTGCAGCCGTCTTACTGAACAACATGTTCCTGGTATGTGCCTTCATGGATGCAGCATGTCGCAGCTGCTTTGTCTAGCCAGTTTTGAATTGCTCAGTTTCATCTCCTCCAGCTGTAAATCATCCTGCTTAATTAATCCTAATTAAGTGTTGCGGGCATCTCTCAAGCTCAGTTATCTCTTTATTTAATTACAGTAACATACCATATAATGTTCTCTGTTTGATGGGATGTTTTGCACAATAGTTTAATCCAGCAACTAAGAGAATTAATTAGTTCTCAGCATATGTCTCTATAGGGGTGGCCAAACAAGCTGCATGTTTGTCACAAATGCCTGGACTCATTAGTCATCGTCATCTATTGCTGATATTATATACACAGAATCAGAAGCACATTGCCTGGTTCTGTGGGTCTCAAATCCCTGTGGGCTCTTCTGAGGCAAAAAAGAGATTAATACTGAGCAGAGATATCTGGCACTTGTCAGCTGAAAGACTTGGCTGCAGCCCAGGAGAGTTTACTCTTGTTCCATAAACGTGTACTCCCTGAGTACTGGCTCCTCTCTGCATCCTTGGCTATATTGTGTTATGGGCTGATCCGTTTCACAAAATTGACTAACTCCCCAGAAAAAGCTGGTATACCAGTGTAAGCTGGTTTGAGAACAGAATCTGCCCCGCGCAAGATCATTGCTCCTGGAAAATCGCTTCAGTGTGTGAGATGGCATCACTGCAAACATGACATTCCCTTCCCTACCGCCTGCCAGTGGGGAAGCTGGTGAAAACAAAGTCCAGTTTTCTCCAAGGGAGGCTCAGATAATCCCCCGTACAAAGGGAAACAGAAATGCAGGAACTGGCGATTTTCTGGCAAAGATTATTTCTTGCTTGCATACCTTTACAGAAACCATATTGGTTTCTTTTCTCAGCAAAGTCCAGAGTTGAATGTTTCCCCCTTCTCCTTGCCAAAAGAAGCAGGGTCAGCAGACAATTGAACACTACAACAAAACCTTCCCAGCAAGGACCAAGGTGAGCAGCAGCAATGTCCCAGCGCTTAGCTGCCAGCACCAGAGGACTCCCACGAGCACGCTGCAGGCTCTGAGCTCCCGCAGCAGCGTGATCCCAACTCCCCTGCACCCCTGGACTCTGCTCTGCTCCCAGCAGTGAGAGAAATCTGCCCATGAAAGGTGAGAAATTATTTTAAAAAACGTACCAAACTCCAGCAACTCTGACTGCAATCTGTGGCCTGTGGATAACCAGCACTGGTACAGTGCTTAAACCTGCCACTCGGTTTCAACTGGATTTTCTGGTAAAGTGTCAGAATTGCACAAAAATGTACTATACTGCTGATGCCAGGCTGTCCAGAGATCGCCATCCGTGATCCTGGTTAATGCATACGGGCAGTGCAGAATGGAGTGAGGATTTACGTTCTCCAGGGTTTCTTGTGGCACAAACTGTGTGGCACGGGAACACAGTTTGTGCCCCTGCGCCCCTCCGGAGAGGTGCTGTGTCCCCTCCACAATCACAAACGTCAGTGGCGATGCCCTGGCGATGTGCTGAGGGCACTGAGACTGGATCCCAGTCCCCATGGATCCAAATACTCTGCTCTTTTCCACACACCCAAGCCCCTCATACATGTTTACCTGTGATTCACCTTTCTCTTCTGCAGAATTACCCACACGGGTTTCCAGGAGGCAGTGGCCTAGGATTTGCAAACTCACACAAGAAAAAAGAAAGCGATTTCCAAGGTCTAATGGGTCCTTTGGCGTGCAGAAGGAACAGAGCTCCTGATACCACGTTGTCACGTATTCTCAGGCAGAAGAAGCAGTAATTTTCAGCCCAGTAAAACTGTTTCTGCTCGCATCTACTCACCCAACAACTTATTCCTACAGACGGCTATGACTGGACTATGTGCTACCACTAGTTTGTTTTCTTTTGTCCTCTCCCCTACCAGAACTAAAGCTTTCCTGTATTCTACCACCTGATCTGCGGCAGCCTCTTCCCCGCTGTTGTGCCTGTTATCCAGCAGCGATTTGTGATCACCAGGAGGAAGAGAATAGGCTGCATATTTTACATCAGTCCCAAAGTCACTCAAAGTTCAGGGAGGAGCTGGGTTGGGGGGGGTTAGGGAGGTTTCCCCAGCAGCACTCAAATCCTTATTTCCAGTTTTCAGAAGCTGGACCGTGTATGATTGCAAGACTTGGTTCTGCCATCTCAAGCTATGCTGCTAGGCTGGAACTGCATTTGTAGTCAAGTACTGTTACAAACCATTTGCAGAAAGAGACAAATACATCATTAGAAAATGAAAGCTCTGCTGTTAAATTTCTCTAGCTGCCTACACACGCCTGGAAACTCAGTCTTTGTTAAAATATTTACTCTCTGCCAGGCTGCACTCAGACTCCTCAAGTGCTGCTCTGCATGCAACAAGTTCTAACATCTTCTAGCTGGTTTTTCACTTGTGGCACCCTTTGTCATCCTGTTTTTCTCACTTTGCTCCTGCTATTCCTTCAGCAATACAAATGGAGGAGGGCACGGTGTGAACTGTATTGGCAACCAGGGTAGGTATACAGCTTCCAAAGGTTGATTGTTTAAGAGGAGCGCTCTCTCTCCACCCATCCACCCTCACAGACATATACACACACTGAAATATACTTTACCATAAAAGTACATTACTTGCTAAAGAAAAACATGCAGAGCATGACTAATTTGCTATCAAAATTTCCATGAACTTTCTGCTGCTTCTTGAACTGAGCAGGGGAGGTTTACAATCTCTCCACATGCAGGACACTTGTTTTTTGCTGGGTAGAAGACAGATGAGAACATGATGATCCTTGGAGACTCAAGAATAAGTTTTGAGGGGGAATTACTCCAGAGCAGCATGAAGCTTTCATTCATACTTCAGGAATCGACTTCATCCAAATGGGGAGATAATCCAGCTGGCCCAAAGCCCTTACAAGCATAAATGCTGGTTTTCCGGTACATATGGCAGTACCATTCAAAGAGCTATGACAATGATACTGTTTATAGCTCTGGAAATGGCGCTGCCATCTGCACCATGGTGCAGCAGGTCTGATCCCCGGGAAGCGGTTCTGCGGCAGCACAAGTTCTTTGCCCTGCTCTTCTACAGTGCTCAACTTTCCAGCTAAAACACAAGGCAACTCCTGGGTACTAAAGTGAAATAAATGAGAATGGAGACATGATTTTGGTTGATAAATCCCTGCCATCTTAAAGGAAAATCACCCTTCTAGTTCCTGTTCTGGTTGCCTGGAGAAAAGGGTGACAAAGAGATACAGCCTGCACAGTCTTCTGCTGTTGTTACTACAGCTGGCAGTTGGGGAAAGCACCAGCCGTCTGCAAGCTATTGCTGGCAGATGCTCAGGAGCGTGTCACGATGGTGCAGATGAAAAGTAGTGACATAAACACGCATACGCACATGCACACACACCAGTTTCCACTTTTACTCTGCAGTTTAACAGGGAAAAGAGGGGAAACCTTCCTCTGTTTCCTGACTCGTCCTGTGTTTTGGCACATTATCTTCCCCTCGCTTTTAATTAATGTCAGGATGTTGTAATGGAAGTGTACTGCACTCCTCTCCTGGACTAGCATGGTGCGTAAATGCAGCACAATATTTGGGCATTAATTTCTCCTGGAAATCTGCATGGCTCAACGTGCACACTACACCTACAGAGTAAATTACCAGATACGCACTTTCCAATTGATCCCAGTGGACTGCTTGAAATGAAGTGCTGATAATTATTACTGCCCTTTCCAGCTGGAAGCCAATTCTCAGCTGGATATTTGCAGTTGCTCTTTGAGAGTAGTCTTCAAAATTGAAATATTTGCATTTTGGAAAATTGTGCAGGCCCTCATTTGTGTTGCTAAAGCATTTTCCCAAGACAATTGCCCTGTGACTACAGCCATAACTACCACCAGAGATTATCCTCATCACACTAATGGATCACTAAAAGAGGAAGAAGGACAAAAGGGAGCTTGTCCTGCTCCCTGGCAGTTGTGTCCTACCTGCGGTCTCCAAGGATGATTGTGGGAAAAGGTTTTGTGCTACAAATTAGAAATACTTTTTATGCTGTCTGATTTTTAAACTTGAAGTGTTTGAATCAGCTGTGTTCCTACGACAGGCACAAAGAGCTTTCCTCTCAGTGCTTTTAAGCCTCAAAAAGACCAGGCAGGATCTCAGATAACTTATCTGCAGCCTCATTGAGTACCTCATCAATAATAGCTGTGACAAAATCAACTAGGGGACATAAACAAGGACAAAAAGAGAAACAGAAGAACAGCAAGCAGTTTTATCATCCTGCTTCTGTCTCTAGCCTATGTTAAATTGGCCCTGAGGCTGATATAACCGATGGTCAGTGAGAGTGGCCCATTGGGTCAGCCAGAAGACTCCTGACATGCTCTGGTCTGTGCCATGTCCATGAGAAGGAAGCAGAGGAGGGACAACATCTTTTGGGTATTGACTTTGGCTTTCAGGACAGCTAGGCTGGACACTACAGCTCCAGCACAGCTCTGAGATGTGTCCTACACCAGCCCTATCACTGGAAATCCCCACCACCTCTCAAGTCTCTCATTAGCAGTAGCTACACACCCTCCCCAAGTGCTGCATCCTCAGCTACACAGTGTCCCTACCCTGTATATTTTTTATCTTTGGTTCAACAATTCAGGATGGCATCATTGGTAACTCAGATATTTAAAGCGAGGTTAATGCAAAGGCTAGAATAGCATTTAGAGTGTCCATTTATCTTATAGAAATATCAAGTACTTCATTTTCTGTTCATAGTATAATATGAAGGGGTCTAAAGGACAACCCTCCTCAGAGAAAACCTCTGGATAGTTTTAAACATGAATTTTCTAAGTGGCAGTTTCATTTTAAAGACTTGGCAACACTTTGAATTTACTTGGTCCATGAAGGGAATATTATTAAGCAAGCTGAGGTATTTTGTTATGAAGTTGTTGTTCAGAAACACAGTCAATTCTCCTTTTTGACTGTAGGATTTTCTGGAGCCATGGCTCTGCTTTCTCTAGTATTTCAGGAAGTATGTGCTGTCAAAACTTTGTAAAGATGGTATCAGGGACCAGAAGTGTAGGGTGTGTTTGTGCTGTTCTGTCTCTGTAGCCAATGCTCACAGTTCAGCAATTGCTTAACATTGGAAAATTCCTCCCTTTCACTATCTCTCCGGACTTCCATTTGGGGACCCCATAAAGCATAGTTTCCTAGCCAAATGACCTAGTAAAAGCGTTTTTAGCTGCTGAATAGTAGTAACCAAAATATCGTAGAGCAGGTTTGTTCTGTCAGGATGCTCACAGATCTCTGCCCTGATTCACAAATGAACTCTCTTGGAGAAAGGATGGGGAACAAAGTCAGCCTGGAGAGCAGGTGGGGAGATTTTCAGTGAAAAAAGCCATTTTGTGAAACTGAACTGATCTATGGAGAAAAGTTACCCCTCATATCAAAATTCTTCCCCCCACCCTGAAAATGTGATATTTTCAGAATGAATCATTTTGGCATTTTCAAAACAAAAAAAGTAAAGGCTCAGATCTTGGTTCAAAATGATTTTCCATTTCTAAGTACATTTGTAACAAAATATAAAATGCTATGGAAAGCATTTCAGATAAAAATTGAACATTTTGAAATTACAGAAATGACAAAAACCATCTTTTGTATGTGTCAACCAAACCCCCATGAGGCTCAGACAGCACATTACCTGCTTCTGTGAGGTAACCATAACATAACCCTTAGCCCTAAAACTATATATTCTCCTGTGCATGTGAAATTACTGCCTGATGAAATTCTAATTATCTCTCACCAGTGACACTGAGGCTAAGCCACCCACCTCCTAAATGACAACAAAAGAAATGGAGCAATTCACATGACAAAGGCAAGCAGCCCCCAAACCAAACTACCATTCTTAACTAACTCCATCATCCCATCTTGTCAGCATTTCTCAGTTCATCATAATTCCATGTTTTGGAACAGCTAAATTTACTTCTGAATGAATCATTTGATTCAGAGACTGCTTTGGCAATCTGCTTGTTTTTCTTTGCAGGCCCTAATCAAAGAAGTGGTGACTTTAAAGGCTGCGATAAATAAATGCTGGCTTTATCAATGTCAAATTGTGAAATACAGCTCTGCACATCTCACAACAAGGATAGCAGGAGTCTATCCAGTGAAGTAGCCTGCCAAGCCATGGGGTCCGATCCTTCATTGCTGTTAGTTAGGTAAAGCAATAGAAAAGGCAATGGACTGTGCTGATTTACGCAAGTGTGAACTGGCTTATCCCAGTGGCATTTTGCTTTTTTTTGTCCTTGCTCCCTGTTGCTTTCCAAAACTGAGCTACTTTCTTTATTGTCCTGTCCTTCAGGGATATTTTTTTCACTTCGACCAAGAGAGTGTAAAATCCTGCCAGACCAGGTTGGTAACATTTCATAACTATTTAGCATAGATACAATTGACTAAATAATGGAAAATCAAGATTTTCCTCTCTATGACTAGCAGAGCAAGTGAGAGCCAAGTTTAACTGGCTTTCCAATTGCCCAGTTACTGAAGGGAAGGCAGGAAATCCAGGAGTACCATTTGCTGGATTTCCCAAAACACTGCCAGATATTTTCTTGGAGCAAGCTGTTACCTTGGGCTCACTGTCACTCAGGACTGGAAGGAAGCAGACTAAATTTGCTTTGCCAGTTGCTGGATACTAGGAATCACGCACAATGTTTTTTGTGTAGAGGAAGCCTAGCAGAAGGGAACAGTAATGCACAATGGCTAAGAGGAACTAGTTTTGCACTGACAAATCCTGCACCTGATTCAGTGCTTGCATTGACTTCTGTGAAGCTATTCCTGATTAGGACCAATATGTGAGAACAGGCAATATGGTCACAACGCTTCTACTTTGCCAATGGGAGCAGGATATGTCCAGCAGTTCTGGAAAAACAAAGTAAGATCCTAGCCTTCTGGTGTCATGAAAAGCTTCTACTCCCATGGGAATTCCCTGCTCAGGGCAGTCATTAGCAGCAGAGTTATTTTTCTTGCTCTTCTGCCTCTGCTTCCTTCACAGTTTCACCAGTAGCAGCTGTGGGATTGGGCATGACTATGTCCTGGCCATCCTTGGCCACACTAGTGTCCTCAGAGAAGAGGTAGCTGTGAGCATTCAACACAAATTAGAGGATGCGTTAGACTGTTCTAGATGTTTTATGAGGTCCTCTGGACCCCAATCTGGTCCTCCTTTGGAGCTGAAATCCAGGAGCTGCAAACATCTTGTGCTTAAATATATGCATATTTACAACTCTCTTAGGCCAAAGAATCTGATCAAGAGTTTTTCTGCAGCTCTCACCCGCCTCTTCTCACTCTGAGATTTCCCCAAACAAAGTCCAGTTCCTTGTGGATGAAAGAGAAGGCCAGAGAGATGGAGGGTCTCTGTTCACAGAGGACAGTTTTCAAGCAAAAAGGTAAAAGCATAAGCATGGATAAGACAGTAATTAAACATAAAGATCCCTCTTGCAAAAAAAATTCATAGCAATCCTGTATTTTCTTTTCTGTTTTCTTTTCAAGGCAGTTGTTTTGTTTCTGTAACCTTAGATCCACACATTTCCCTAAAAACACACGGGCAACATGAAACTATTGTAGCCTGTGGAAAGGTGTTATGTTCAAGCGTTAATGGGTCACAAGATCTGTCAGTTCCGCAATTAGTTTGGATTGTTTCACGCAGAGTTAATTACTTCACTGTAAAACAGAGATAGCAGCAGATGAAAGTGGAGACTGTAGACTATCTTCAGCTTTTGCTTACTCTGCTCTGTTGAGCTTGTTGGAAGAACTGCAGTGATGATGAAGTACAATTAGGTGACAGAAATACCCAGGAGTGTTTCTGTAGGGATAAGGGCGTGTGACCATATGATAGAAAAATGGCAGTGTAAAATTTGTCAGAGGGAGGGAAGCAGACACAAAAACTCACATGAGGTCATCTCACAAACACCTAACACAAAGAACTGAAGGACTAATGGACACTCTAGACACATGTCTAAAATTTAGACCCTCAAGCTCCCTGCTCAGCCCCTGTCTTAATATGCAGTCTCAATACAGTCCCTTAGATACCTAAATGCAAAGAAACAACTGTATCCTGGCAGGTCAGAAGAGCTATGAGCCTACTTTGTGCATAAACTGCGCTAGACTCCTAATCTAGGTTCCTGAGTCAGTCTTGCCTTCCCAGCCTGCTCCTGTCAGCTCAGACATGCTGACATTGGCATCAGCTTAGTGAGGAGAAAGGGCTGGAGGAGATCAGCCTACAGGTCCCTTTTCCCGGAAGGAGTTGAATTTATTTCTCCCCCATCCCAGCATGACCCATCACTTCCAGATGAGTAACAGCTTCTGGGTACATATTCCTGTTCATATTTTCTGTTGGGGTTTTTCCCATCCTGCACAAGTATTTAAAAAAGGCACACAAGGCAGGATGACCTTTTAACTCCTGTGGCTAGTGCCCCTGCTTAGGAAAAGGAAAGTGAGTTGAGTGCCATCTCCTAAGCCAGTGACTGTGTAAATACTGCAATACTGAGTGGTGCGTCAGCACCAGAAGATGCTGAGGAGGACCAGGCTGAACTGCCTTCTGCACCTCATTCACGGTAAAACCTCACAAAGGGGATTCGTGAGCACAGGACGCAGGTGAGAGCGTCAGATGGCCTGAGATGCTGTGCTTTCTGTGCATGTCCCCCAGTTGGCATGCAAATGTAAGTTTAAAAAGACAACCAGCACATCCTATCTACTGGCTCAGGTGAAGGAGTGTGTTTTAAGATGGTAATCCTCAGTGACAGAGCTTATCAGCAATGGAGGTCTCCTTGAACTGAAATGCTGCCTGGTTATGGTGTCCTTCAATACTGCAGAGCAGGGTCTTTTTCATAGCTGAATTGTGGCTACAGGGTGCTTGTATATGGAGTCTGGCCAGGAAAGGGTTAAAGGAGAAAGCTGTACCTGCAGAACACTCACGAAGATGGGCAGGGCAGCAGGGTTGCTAATGAGACTCATTAGCAGCAAGTGCTGCCTTGCTGAGGGAAAGAAATAAAAGCACAAGAGTGGGAGAGGAGTAGTCCTAGATGCTGGAGTGGAGGTGGTGATTGAAGGAGCTCTTTTAGTGCTTGGTTATCCAGGTTGGTGTTGAACAAGTGATAGAAAGATGTTATAAAAGACAGTTAGGAGAAGGCTGGTAGCTGTGCTCATCTGGTTTTCACTGATGTATTCTGGAGCAGGTGATCTTTGTGGGTTTTGGGATTTGGGGGCCTTATGGCTGAAAAGGCAAGAGGTTGTACCTGGGCTCTTCAAAATACTTCCCTTTGGCTTGCCTCTTTTTCAAATGAAAAACTGTGCTCCCTCTCTTTCTGCCTGTGTAGTTGTAAATGGCTGGGGAAGAAGCTGAATGTGCCCTGGCCTCTGGGCTGAAATCCAGAGCTACTAGTTGTGACCTCTGAGGGGAAAAATTGAGGTGCAGCTGGGGGTGATGCTGTCCTGGCTTGAGAGGGAGCTGTGCTGTGCTGATGGTCACTGCTGAGGGCTGCCACCTTCCCCCTGGCTCTTCCTGTGAAAAGGCCTAGGAAAGTTACCATGAGCAGAGGGATATGTTCTTGGCATGGGAATGCAGGTGCTGGGACAGATGTATGCATCTGAAGCATAATGGGAAGGCAAGAACTAAAGGTTAGGATCTGGAAACCTCCCTGTTGACTCTGAGTTGTCCCACAATACCTATCCTTTGAGGAACTGAGATCAATGGGCAGCTTTGTACCTGGATATGAGCCCATGGGATAGTCCAATAAATACCCAGGTTTCTGCTGCTAATTCTTCAAGCTTCAGTTGATGGACAAGAACTAGAGGATGCTGGAAGTCATTATTTTTTTTCTTGAATGCTGAGATCACATTACATGTCCTATTTAGTTAGGGAGCCCCTCTCTGTGCCTGAGTTTCCTGCTTTGCATTAGTCTGCTTATCTGGTAGCTTATGTGGCTTTCACTAACTGCATTCAAAAAGGCTGTTCTGCAGCCCCTTGTTGCTGAGGATTTTTTATGGCCTTTGAAGGGATGGTGTCAGTTCCCTGACAGTGATTTCCCTGGGAATTTTGAAGTGAAAAATTTGAAAGTAGGCTGAGACCCAATACAGGGAGCAGATTGCAGCCTGATCCTGGCTCTGGCTCTGCATATGCTGCAGCCTATCCAGGGAACTTGGTTAGAGAAAATTACAGATGGCAGAAACAGAAACTGCATCCTCCATTTGAACTCTGTTGTACTAAAGCAACTGTTAAAATCTGCTGTGTGTCTTTCAGATATCTGAGTGTCCTAATGAAGAGCAAACAAAAGCACTGAAGGGAATAGGAGAAGCCTGCCTGCCTGCCACAAGTCTGTCAGGATCTCTTGGTCTCTGGGTGGGCACTGGGAGGTGCAATCTCCTCAGGATCTGTGGGGCCCATCAGCTGGACCTGGAAGGCATGATCAGGAGAGCAGGATGGAGGGATCAGCAATGCTGAGAGGCTGGAATAGCTGTGGGTTTGTGATGCTGTGTAAAGGGCCACACCTTCTGTGTTTATCTTGATGGAAGATGTAAAAGGCTGGTCAAGCATTAACTCTTCTGATTTGTCAGGTGGGCTTAATTCTTCCATATCAACATCATTCCAGTTTCAAGATAGGGAGGCTTTTGTTATGACCATCAGGATGCTCCTGCTCCAAAAATGAGCTCTGCTCCTTTTCCCTACACCCTTTCCAGAACCACCTTAAGTAGGAAGCCAATTTGATACTTCCTGCTATTTTGGTTTTTGATTTTGAGCTAACTGGAGCTGCATGTCTGAAAGTGCCTAGTCCCTGAAGCAGTCCTATGATGCTTGTCCTGCTGTGGCTAGAACCTAGCTGAAAACCCTATGCACTAGCTTAGGGAAGAGGAAGCCTAGGAGCTGTCAGAGAGGATAACCGACTCAAGGAAGAAAGGCACTGAAATAATTGGAGCCTTCCAGCTTCTTTGTCTGTATGTGAACCTCCTATGGCTGTATCTAAACTCTAGGAATTAAGTCTTGTATGCTTTACGTGTGGGTCAGAGGTGGTCCAGCCCAGCTATAGGAAGCTCTTCTGCCCCAAATAGTGTTTGATATATGGTGCTGTGCAACTCAATTTGAAATCAATACCAGCTTATTACTGTCCCCTACGTCTTGTTATATTCTCCTGTGTGCTACCTACCAGTGAGATCCTGCACTATTGCAGATCCTTGGAGGGAGAACAACTGTTGCCAAAAGGCAGCATTCTTGCTGCATGCCACTGTCTGCAGCTTCCTGCATTCAGGGACTCATGCTCTCAATGTCCTGGGGCAAAACATGTGCATTCAGCTGCAGCTTCTGCCTCTACCCCTGCAAATTGTAAGCCATACCTTAAGGGAGGCTTTAAAATGCGTTACAATGAATACTGAACACACACACACGCACATACCCTACAGTAATAAAAGAAAGGACTTACAGAGCATGTGTCATGGTTAGACAGGAACAGGTCTATTGCAGAACAGCAGGAGGAGCTTGGAGATAGAGGAACAGCCACTTTTAGTGCAGAAAGGAGGAAAGACACACAGTGAGAAAGTAAGGGGAGAAAGGAAAGAAACACAGAGATGGTTAATAGGAAAACGCTCCCCAGCTAGCCTGACATTAAACACCAAGAAAATGTTTCAACAGTGTCAGAGTTCCAGACGCATCCCCAAACCTCCCACCAAAGGAAAGGAAACATCATTTTATAGTAATTGTGGTAACTGGGTTAGAACTGTATGAGGCATTGAGTAGGCTCCTTTTTCTTTTTTTCCCCTATAAACATTTTGGGAATCCTTCAGTATTTCCTCCTTCCTTTCCAAGAGTATCCTTTTGCCTTCTCATTGATATGTTCTGCAGTAGAAATGCTTTGCTAAGCCTGTCTTCTAAAGCTCTCCAGTTTTGGTCTAGGATGGGATCCGGCAGCTACATGGAGCCTCCCTCCTGCTAGTTTCATCATCAACGCCAGCACATTCGGACCCAACAGAGGATCTTTTGAGGAAGCAGCCTGCATCTTCTAAACAAAAGTCTAAGGAGTAAGGTTTTATATTTAGGTCCTGTAATGTATCATGGGTGGAAATTAAAGGTCAAGTCCTAAGAAATTTGATTTATGGAGGAAATGTGGTCCTGCTATAGGTCCCTGGCAGTTCTAGCATGTTGGATGTCTATGTGTGTTTTTCTTTTTTAAATACATGTGTGAGAAGCAGTCGTTGAGCTCTTTGAACCTGTCAGATTGCAGTGCAAGTATATGGCAGTTACTGTTTAATTTTTACTAAAGTTTCAACTGCACCTGGCTACTAGCCAGCACCCAGTACAAAGTTTAAAAACATAGTGCTGTTGGCTGTGAAAAATGTACTGCTGCTCCTCATGGATCCTCTGAAGTCTACCAGGGAATTACCAGTGCCTCGTGATGTACTTAACACCTGTACTTCCTGTTCTTAGTCTTGTATTTTTTCTCCTGATTAGCTGACAAGAGCCCAATAAAATACCAACAGTGACGAACAACTTCTGTGTAAACAGTAACAGTTCTCATGTAGAGAAGTTGAGGGATTTTTAGGCCTTCTTATAAACTGGGATTTCCTTGGGTTTGACTTGTTCGTTTGTTTCCCATTGGCAAGATGTTTGGAGACTTGCAGACAGACCTTGGTCCTCACCATAGATTTTAATGCTACTGTTCTGTTCATCTAGGCTGCTCTCCTGCTTAGCACAGGCAGTAAGAAATCCCTAAATGTTTGTGCTTGTTGCATCCTTGGGGGGGGGGGGGGGATCTAATCTTTAATTTTTTAAAATATAAGTAATAGAAATGCTGTGCATAATTTAATAATATTTAGTAATTTAGTGACTAATGGCCATCACTGTTAGAAATTTGTCTTATTTTCACTAAAAATGTTCTAGTTTCAGCTTTCAGTCACAGTATCCTCTTTTCACTGCCTTTATACTGAAGATTGTCTTTGACTGTCTTCTGGAAGCTATGATTAAAGATCAGCTTCCTTGTAGACACTAAAGAGATCATCCTTGAATTTCTTATGGTAAGGTAGGCTTTCAAATATTTCAGTTACTTTGGGTGCTTTATTTTCTCTGAATTTTCTAGTTTTTTCACATTCCTGGTCTGGGCACTTCAGAACTGACTACACCATATCCTGTGACCACACCATGTCAAACAGAGGTCACTTTATTTCTGCTTAATGTTCCTTTTGTTTCTTCATTCATGGACAGGAGTGAACTTGCTGTGTCTCTGACCCACAGCTGTGTTGAGCTGTCCTGTTTGTGTTCAGCTGCCTGTCCTCCCTTACACACAGCATGATCCTCTTCAGACCTTTTTCTTCCTGTAAGACTCCTTTTACAAATAACTCATGAGGACCACAGAAGTAGACTGTGGTCCTCCAACACCAGCCCAAAAGGGAAGCTTTGTGGAATTAAGAGGAGCAGTGAGCTGAAATCTCGCTGCAGTGGGGTGAACACCACCCTACTGCAAGACTTCTGGTCTTAGGGTAAGTATTCCCACCCATATATTCAGGTTGTTATAGGGACATTTCCAAGAACAACAGCTGAGAATTAGGATAGGCGAAGAACTTAAATTTCATGCCTCTAAAAATTTATCTGAATTAGATACTTTTCCTTATGTTAGGAGTCTGTAACTCAGAGTTATCCCTTAATATAGAAATCTTATGTTTGATATTTGAGATATCCTAAAGGTGAGCCTCTGTCCAGCCTCACTGGTGCTTCCAGTTATATGTATTTTTAGTTAAAAACTTGCATGGATTTTGAAGATCACTGTGGATCTGATTGCCTCCAAAAGCCAAGCACTTAGGACTATACTGGAGGCCAATGGAAAAATCTGAGCCTGTGCATTTTGTCTGGGGAGCTCTGAAATATTTGCTTGTAAAACTGTGCGTGTGCCCACTGACTGCAAATGTAACACAAGGAAGAACAGCTCTAGAAAAGCACAATAGTAGGTACTGCTCAACCATTAATTAACCTGAAAATAACAAGCCCAAAGTAAGCATACACAATTTTATAAATCTTCTGAAGTAATTTCCTTAAAAACATCTTTCTCCTGTGCATGGGTTCACACAGGTTTAATTTACCCTACAACTTGTTCTAAAGGCTTTTTATAGGCTTGTTTAAAAATCTCTTAAGAGAAAAGTTTTTCCAAAACAGAAAGATGTGTAATTGAAGTGCACCATTTCCATAAGTTCTTTGGGTCATATTTCATGGAACCCCCTCTCGTACCCTGCAGAGAGCATCTTTCCTCCTACGTGATCTTGCAAACTAAATGAGGCTGTGCATAAAGCAGAGCTCCAGGCACACCAAGGTACAACAGAAAGTGCATCAAGCAGTTGGGGAGGTGGATGTGACACTCCTGCTTAGGTGGAGCTCAACAAATGTTCCCATATTCTACACTGACAGCAATGTGCCACTGCCATGTGCTGTGTTTTGGATAGTATGAAACTAAGCTCTTTGAAGATCTCTCAGTAACACTAGTGTCATTTGTGATTGCTCTCTTGACTACGAAGTAGTTGGTTTGTGTGGTTCTTGTCTCAAATACTGTTTTCAATGCTAGTAAACACTAACTATGGTGCTATAAAACTTGTCACAAATGTGCCATAGGTCATGAATCTTGTTGAATAAATCATATATAAATGTAAGCTGTTACTGTTATTGTGGGCTATCAGGCAACTTCTAGATCAATTAGTGGTAAAATTATCCATAAATAACCTTAATATATTACCATTTTTTTCCTTTTTTGTACAAATGCTCAAGTTCACCTGTTTGTCTCCATTCCATTTCTGGTAACAACACTGCATCCTTGCATTTCTTCCAAAAACTATATATGATGCTTTCCTACCATTCCTCTGTCAAAACCCAGTGTATTGCTTTGGTTTACACACAAACAGCTGTTATGTCTTTCCAAAAGTGGTTTGATTTCAGTAGTGAAAAAGGGCCACCTGTCTAAAATGTGCTAAATTCTTTTGAGGCTAGGGAAATTTCTGCAGTTTCTTGGTATTCTGAGGGATGTGAGGGTTTCAGAGCACTATAATAATCCTACGAATGTCACGTTATATGATGTGACATACCTAAGCAAAAAACAAAAATGGAGGAAAAAAGATAGTATGTAAGAGGATGTAAACCACTTCTTTCATGTGAGTGGCTGTACATGAAGATAGATAAGTTAAATTCAGTCTAACAATCATAGTTGTGTTAGATGATTTGGAAAGTGGTTTTGGAAAGTGGAACTGGGGAGTGGTAACACTGGAGAGGGTTATTCTCAGTAGTGTTTCTAAAGCTATTTTTTCCTCTTTATTCCTCCAAGAGAGTGCTGTTTGCTTCGACTCCTCTCCTGACTAAATGTTTTACTGTTGCATGTTGCTGCTTCTAGCCTCCTTTCAGCCCTGAACATCTCTTGTACCTGCCTGCAAGGTGTCTGGGAAATATGTATGAAAATGCAGTCTGATGCCCTTGCAAAGGCCATGCCAGTGCTAACACCTGGTGGCTGCTGAAGGCCATGTGAGCTCCAGCCTGCATCCAGGCACAGGCAAGCTGACATCCAGGTCAGTGACCAGTGGACCACCATTTACAGCACTGACTCCCCACAGGATTGAATGAAATCATGGATAAAAGCTTCAGAAAGGATCAAGAGCTGCCCTGGAAGAGCATCTTTTGAACTGGAACTGACTGAGTCAAAGATCCTAAAAGCCAACACAGCTGGTCTGAAATCACAGTAGAGAAAATAGCACTTGCAGATGATTCAGCTACCTGCATAAGCCTCAAAGTGGAGTCACATAGCTGGGCTACAGTTAATATCATTATTTAACGGAGCTGCTACAGATAATAAAGGCTGCTGCCACAACATCTTAACAAATATTGGCTTATACTGTGAACCAAAGTGTTCATATAAGTAAGGTAATGCTGTTTCATAGTCTTTCCAGGTCTTTAATAATGCTTTGTAGGTAAAGCCAAATGCTCTTTAGTACCATGTGCTTTTTTTACTTACAGAAGTACTGCACTCTATTTGATAGGTCTATGGAATAACACAAATCAACAGACTAACAACCCTTCTGTTAAAGTCTGCAAGAATATCTCTTCAAAGACTGCTGTTGGGTTCTTCAGTGTTGGACAAAATCAACAGCCTTGCTTAAGTAATTCAGTTGACTCTGAAACTTCTGACTCAGTCACTTCTGAGAAAGCTTTAACAAAGCAAGATGGTTATTTTGACTTTTGTAAGTGGAAATAAGCTTCAGAAAAAAGAATGAATGCAGGATGGACCAAAACAGTGTTCTTCCTTTCTAGCACAGAACTATTCAAGCAAAGAAAAGTAATACAGTTCAACTGTATTTGAAGGATAGAGTTGCTCTGTTGTGCAAAATTTCATTTGACCGGTGGTACTTGGTGGTCCTTGCCACTTCATTTACCATGGAGCTGAAGGCTCCACAGCACGAGTCCCTACTTCTGCTATAGGTGGAAGCACAGACAGTTTTACTGAGTTTCTGGTTTTTCAACACCAAAGCTACCCTGTCTTCCTCCCCTGATTAAGAAAGGAAGAAAATATCAGTCTTAGCCTATCATCTAGTTACCTCCTCACTTATATATAACAGGATAAACTGTTAGGAAGAAAGGAAAATTCTAAAGCTGTTCTGGCTCTCAAAAATCCCTGCACCTTCTACAGTGAAGGCACTAGATTCAAGCAATTTCAGCCTCCTCTGTCTGATGATACCTACTCCAGTTCTCCTCCAGGGTAAGAATGTCCCTGCATCTGAGAGTTAATTTATGAACGTTTTCAGTAGGAAATGCTGAACATTGCTTTACTCCAAGTATATCACATCTGTAGAAGAAATAACCCTCCTTTTTATGACCAGATATTTACATGCTATCACTTCTTCAGAATGATCTTTCAGGAAAAAACAAATGTATGTTCCTCCACAGAGACTGGCAAGTGTGTCCCACTATTGATTTATCCTTTGTTACTGAAAAAAGGAATGCACTTGAGCTTCCAGAAGACATCATTTCCTTTAATCCGAACAAATCAGTCTGCCCTTGTCTCAAACCTCTTTGCTCGGGACTCCAGACCACCAGCAAACTCCTGCCAGGGCATGATTACGACCTCGCAGCATCGCTCAGGAAAGCTCTGTGCTTTGTGGTGTGGAGGTCAGCACTCCTGATTACCCTTCACACTTGGATTTGTTATGCTGTTTCTGCTAATTTGCTGCCTCTGGCCAGTGAGAATTTAAATTCATATAGGATAGCTGAAATTACTAGAAAAGTTCACTCTAGCTGCACAAAGACTATA
>NW_026991438.1:0-57965 GCF_036370855.1 Dromaius novaehollandiae | reverse complement strand
ATGCTGAAACCATTTCTTCTTCTTCTCCTTGCAAAACAGATCACACTAGTGGAGCTGCAATACGCCCTCGAGCAGCGTCGTCGCCCAGACACTGACATGCCGGGGAGGCCCCCCCAACGGTAAGCGTGCGTGGGCGCGCAAGCTCAGAGCCAGGGCCTGGCACAGGCAAGGGGCTCTGACCCCCCTGCAGGTGCCAGGACCCCAAATCCCTCAGCTCCAGGACACAACCTATGACAGCCCCGGCTTTCTTCCGACGTGGGTTTGCAGGGGCTGGGGGGGCCGGAAGGCTCCCGGGAGAGCGGGAGCGGGACTTTGCCACTCCTATTGCAGGCAAGCGTCCGCACAAGCAAAGCAGAACATGCAGCTTCTGACTTCCTACAAAGTTCTTCGGGACAGGTGGAAGGAAAGGGTGGAACGAAACCAACGGAGGCTGATGGTGGAGGAGGAGTGGCGCCGGTAAATACCTGGCAACCCAGGCGCGTTCCCCCCTTTCCGCAATGCCCTTCCTGCCATGGCCCTGGGGAAAGAGGGTCTTCTCCAGCCCCGCCTGGAGAAGCACAGAAGCAGCCTTGGAGCCTGGCCTGGCCTCACACATCCCGCCCACTCCAAGGGGGTGGGGGGTGGGGGTGCACCATGACATTTCCAGCAACGTCTCCAGTGGCACAACATCCTCTTCCTGAACCCCGCAGCGCTTTGGTGATGCGCCACCTCCAGAAGAGAGAGCAGCAGGACCGTGTGCCGGGCAGTTACCACCAAGATGGCTTTTATGCGTGGAAATAAAGGGCCTTTCCGAGCTGCTGTGAGCCTTTCCTTGGTGGGCTGTGAAAGTGCAAGGGGCAGCAGGGCAGCTCCAGAGGGGACGGAAAGGGTCAGGCGGGAGCCAGGAGAGTGGGGCAGCCCCTCTGCCGGGCAGCTCTCACCCCGGCCATGCCCTAGCAGGTGACTTGGGGACTGCCACGCCAGAGAGGAGGCGAGGGAAAGGTTTTGGGGGACAGTGTGTGTGACTCAGCCGCCCAAATCCTGCCAAGCTCTTCCGGGAGCTCCAAGTCTTTGGCTCACCATGTCCCGGTCCAAAGCACTGGTACCTCTCCTCCAGGCAGGCCCTGGGGGACAGCAGCCACTCCTTGGCATGGGCCGCAGCCTGCTCCCTCAGCGTGGTGGCTGAACAGACCCCGAGGCTGGGCAGACCCCCAGCCAGACCCTGGCACCACCGGGGCCAAGGCACCACACGGGAATGCCAGAGCTCCCCCCCGCACTCCCACCACTCCCTCCACCAGCTTGCTCCCAGCAACAGACCTGTCAGCAAAGGGCAAGGGAGCCTTCCCAGGGGCTCAACTCCACTTGGGACTGCAAAGTGAAGACAGCTGGTGCCTGGTCACAGCTGCAGTCCCCAGCCTCTGCCTTGCAAGGGCTTTCTCTGCACAAGCAATGACAGGAAGAGACCCTCCATTAAAGACCCTACGCGGGATCCCACAGGAATTCCTCTGGCCCTCACGGAATAGATGTGCTCCTCTTGAGCCCCACCCATGAGCTCAGCAGGGCAGGGCTCTCGTGCCCTCGTGGGGAGGCACTGGCCATGACTTTTGGAACAGAATCCTGCAGCTTTTGCACAATCCTCGCTCAACCGTCCCAGCAAGGGCTGCGAGGGGACTGTTGGGCCACACTGTGCCCCTGCCCAAAGCACCTCTGGGCCTCGCCTTGAGACCTTGGATTCCTGCCTCGCTTCGCTAGCCTCAGGGCTGCCTTGGCCTGACACCTTGCGCTGTTAGGACTCCTCTCTTGCCGCGCAGCCTAGGCTTCTCCCTTCTCTTACCTCCTGCAAAGGGCAAAACCAAAGCCCCCGCCCAGGGCCAGGCCGCCTCTCTGAGCTCGGCTCGCTGTCAGGCTCACGCTCTTGAGCAAAGCCAGGCAGGTTCCCGCAGGGAAAGCGCGTGCCTGTGCAGCGGAAACCAATCCGCCTTGTGTAGCTAAGAGCAAAGCTGGCACTCCTGGGAGGGAATCCCGCGGCAGTCTGGCGGCTCTTTCCTGGTGGCAACTTCCGCTGCTCCAAACAAGATGCTTCCCAGTTACGGAAGAGCACAGTGCGGGCAAGACATCTTCCCTGCTCTGCCCTCTTCAGTTTGAACCCTGTCTTGCTCTCTTCTTGATGGTGCAGTTGAAGAGCACGGATTCCATCCCTTCTCTATCAATGTCATGATGAGAGCTCTGCTGTTCTTCATAGAAAACTATTTGCTGTGCGACTGAAGGGGCTGGGCTGCTGCTTGGCCATCGCTGTGAGGGAGGGAGCTGTAGAGGACAGGAGCGGAGCCCGACACCACCCCCCGGGCCCAGGGCAATTCCCGGGGCTCCGACTCCCGGCTCTCCCCAGTCCGGAGGAGAATGCCGTAGTCGGTGCTGCTATGCTGCTGGTCTGCACCAAGCTGCCCTTCCTCCTCCTCGCTCTGCCCTGGCGGGGTGACACGTGCCCAGCCTTTGAGCTGGCTATGGGGGAGGAGAGGGAAAGGCTTGGGGGGCTGGGGATCTCTGGAAGGGGGCCGGGTATGCTCCAGAAGTGGGGAGCAGGGGGCTGCACCCAGCCGCTGGCTTGGCTGAGCCCACGAGTCCTGCTGCAAATGTGGGCTCTTGACGTGGAGACCAAAGGCTGCTGCTGGGCCCCTTGGTGCTGCAGCCAGGCTGTGGCTGGGGAGAACAAGCTGGGCTCCGCCCACGTGCCCTGCTCCCAAACCCCTTGCAGGCAATCCCCCCCCTCCAAACCCCGCAGCCTTCCCCAAATCCAGAAACACCCCAAACACCACAACCCTCACTCGCGGCCCAGCCCAGATGCCCCCGGCCCCCTCAGTCCACTGCCTGAGCCCACACAGGGCCACGGGGCTCCTGGGGAGGGCGGGCTGGGCCGGGCCATGTTTTGGAACAGAAGTCTGCAAAGGCCTTGGTGTGAGGCCCTAGAGAAGAGGGATTCTCCTGGGGGCTCAGAGCAACCCACACAGGGCTCAGGGCAGGCGGAGGGAAACCCAGCCCACCACCACTAAACCCCACGGCTCTCCGTGGGGACCATCCCGGATGCTCAGGCCCAGAGCAGGAGGAGGGGCTGTGGGGGCACGGCCACATCCCAGGGCAGCCTCCATCAGGCCTCAGCTCCACAGCGGCTCTCAGCTTCAGGTGAGCTCTCTCAAGAAATACTGCTGTAATTTGAAGCCGTGCCCCGGGCATGTTCAGCAGACT
Organism: Dromaius novaehollandiae; assembly: GCF_036370855.1. Classification (NCBI taxonomy): domain Eukaryota; kingdom Metazoa; phylum Chordata; class Aves; order Casuariiformes; family Dromaiidae; genus Dromaius; species Dromaius novaehollandiae. The sequence continues at coordinate 54,743 of NW_026991438.1, read as the reverse complement.
TGGGCTAGGCGTACAGGAGAGAAAAGGCAGCGAGCCCAGGGTGCAGACCTAGGGCTCGCAGCACCAGGGAAGGAGCTCGGAAGGCTGAGAGAGCAACGCTGAGAAGTGAACAAGTCCTTCCCTTCACAGTGATCTGGAAAGCCACATCTCTGACTGACGCTCCTCAAGGCCGAATGGCGTTTCCTTCCACAGCAGGCCGCCTGCGAGCACGCAGAGACTAGCAAGAGGAGGCAGGCTGGGTGCAGGGGTGGTCCCAGACTTCCGTGAGCCAGGGGGCCCCTATGGGGCGGAGCGGGGCAGCAGGGATCCTGAAGGCAAGCCAGAGGTCCTTGGAGAGAATTATTCCCTTTTAGGAGGGGACAGGAAAACTGTCCTGTTTTGTTTCTTGGTGACAAACAGGGTGCTGGTCTTCTTAGCTGTGTGAACTGTGGAAGCGTCAAAAGCTTCTTTTCCGGAGGAGAGAAGGAAAGGTGTCTGGCACGCCATGGGAGGACCTTGCAGGGGCGGCATGGGGGCACCTTTCTCTCTCTGGGGCCACGGAATGGGAGCCATCGCCCTCAGGGCTGCATGCTTCGGAGGCAGGAGCTGGCGTGCCAGACCATAACGCAGGTCCCTTCCCCTGCCCTCCCAAGCCAAAACGGGCCCCTTCCGCTTGGCGGCTCCTGGGGGTTGTTCCCACCCCCGCCCCCGGCCTCCTCCTCCCTCCTCTGGCCAGGCGCCCCTGCGGGCACAGCCTCAGGAACCAGCTGGCGATGCCACAGAGGGGCAGAGATGCCCATCAGGGCAAGGAGACCAGGCTTCTCCTGCTGCAAGAGGAGACGCAGAGACTGCGCTCAGGTGGGCTCTTCCTGTTGCTGAGGGCTGAAAGGAGAGGTGAAGGCAACACCTGCATCTCCCTCCCCCACACCCCTCCCTCCCCCGTCCCCCTTAGTCCTAGGACACAAATCACAGCAACAGCCAGCAACAGGCTACCCACAAGATGCTGTGCCTCTGCGGCTGGGTTCCTTCTCCGTTTTGGACAGGGTCAGCTGCCCAGAGGAGGCAGACATTTATCGGGGCATACGCTGGAGGAACACGGCTGAAACCCTGGCCTTTTTCTGTATTAGGCTCAAAACCAAGACCTAAAACACCCTGTGTTTCATCGTGCCCTCCTTGACAGTCTCATGCGTAGCAGCACTCCTCCAGGAAGAAAATCTCCTCTGCCACAATCCCTCCTGCTCCCCTGCGACTGTACACAGCAGCAGAGGCAAGAGGAAGCTCCTCATGCTTCCCGCAGTCCACCAAGCTCCCGGGGGCGGCGGGGCAAAGGCGGGAAGTAACCAAGGGTGGAGACCAGGGAAGGACGGAAGTTTCTGGAGGCCTGAGATGGCCCGCTGAGGGCGCAGAGCCATGAAGCTGTCTTAGCAAAGAGGTGAGGCCTTCCCCTGGCGGCTGAGGGGAGCAGAAGCGCAGGGGAAGCGATGACAAGAGCCCAAGCACAACAGGCAGAGCGTGTCTTGTGTCACACAGGCCCCAGCATGTGTGCAGCCAAGCACACCGGGCTCCCTGCGCTGGCCGTGGCACGGCTGCTTGAGCCCCACAAGAACTCCACCTCTGTGCTTCCTCTCCCTGCAGAAGTGGAGCGCACAGCCACCAGCTGAGCAGCAGCCCCCTTTTTCTGGTGGGGATGCGTCAGCAGGCACGGGGTCAGTTTGAGAAAAGGGAGGGAGCCCCGAGGGGCGGCTGTTGCTGGGCCGGCATAGGTATGCCAAGGCCCCCGTAGGGGCCCAACAGAACTTGTCTGCCATCTCTTGGTGCTGGTTGAGGCATTTGGATGCTGGGAAGCTTGCGCTGGTCCGCATGGGCTTGACGTCTAGTCAGGGTGCGGCACGCTGTGCTGAACGCCTCTGTGCTGACTTGCACTGCCATTGCAGTCTCTAGGTCGAAGGAAATCGGAGAAACTCTGTTCCTCATTTCTGCTGTAGAGCAAAAGGCCATTTACACGAAAACACGCTGCTTCACGGCAAGAAAAGGACAAGGACACACTGGTGGCATCGGGGCCAGGTGCCAAATGGGTGCTGCCTACAGCCTCCTCTGTTCGGATGAACCGCCTGAGGTTATCCTGCGGGCAAGACGTGTGTGCCGCACGGCCCCAGCCATGAACAACGCTGCGTGTGTCAGGGCTCAGCGTGAGCCAGGGGCTGCCTGGGGGCCGGGGAGCCAGGGGAGACGCCAGGGCCGTCAGGGCAGGGGCCTGGTCCTCCAGGGCGCGTCCCACCTGCCCCCGGTGAGGGCGAAGGGCAGGTCGGGATTGGGAGGGGGGCAGCCCTGAGCCCAGGCCAGCCAGGCACCTCCGTGGTGACAGGGTCAGGCCGAGGCAGGGCCGTGCAGTCAGCCCACGAGGCGGGGTCTGGGTCAGCGGGGCCCCTGGCTGGGGCACCTCTGTGCCCGTGACCTAATGAGCCCCCAGAGATGACACAGTGAGGCTGAGCTCACAGTGGGACGCGCCGCATCACAGAGGTCTCCCCGGTCCCTGGCGGTGTCCGCACTTCCCTGCAAGGCCCAGGCGCTGGCTGGGTGCTGCTCACCGCTGTTCTTTGGAGCTGCTCCGCAGCAAGCAGAGCGGGCAGCAGGCAGCAGGGCCACGCTGGGGGCCCCTCGCCGTCAGGCAGAGGAGCAGGGGCCCGTTGGACAGGAGCCTGGGGCGAGGAGACGACGAGAACGTCCTTTTCCCCTGGCTGCCGAGGCGAGCTAAGGGCAAGGGGCAAGCGGGATGGAGGGCTGCTGGACCGAGACCATCAGCCCAGAGCAGAGCTCCTTGTTCCCAACGCTGCTGCAGCTCTCCACCGAAGGTAAGGGCTTGGGGAGCTGCTTCCCCAGGGGCCACAGAGACTCTTAGCTGTCCAAAGAGCTGTGGAGCTGGGGCTATGAGGGTGGCTGCAGGCGGCTGGGGGCTGCCACGAGAGCCTGGGCTGGGCTGGCCTGGGCTGGCCTGGGCTGGGCTGGGAGGAAAGGGGTGCCCTGTCCCAGAGGGCTGGGCCTGACATGTGTTTCCCTTGCTTTCCAGAGATTATTGCTATTTGGGACGCCGTGTCCAATTACATCCTGGAAGAGCTGATGCAGGACAAGGTGGGCTGGTGTCCTGGAGGGTTTTGGCTGTCCAGGGAGCCCTGGGTGCCCGGGAGCAAGCCTTCCCCCAGCCCCACAGCTGCACACCACACCTGGCCCGCCTGCTGCACAGCAGCTTTTTGGCCAGCCGGGAGAGAAACCCCGTGCAGCTCTAGTGTGAGACAGCATCTGGCACGTCCCAGGGCTCCCCGCTTCCCTGCGGCCCCCCACAAAAGACCGCGCAGAGAGACAGGGCTCTGTGCCAGGGCTGCTGGAAACCCCGGGGATCTTCTCTAGCTGAGGGACGTTAGTGAACCTCTCAAGGAGGGTGAGGGACAATGCGGAGAACGTGGCTCTTCTCTAAAGCCTTCCCCAAGTGCCCCTTGCACGTCAGCAGCAGAGAGGGCACAGAGCAGCGTTCCCACGCTCCGACAAACAGCACTTTTTCCCTCGCCAAAAGCCTTCCTGGTGGGCCTTTGTGTCTTTGCTGTGTGCAGGGTGTGCTGCTAGCGGGGCTCGGCACCTTCTGCACGGTCCGGGAGCCACTGCGCCCTGGCAAAGACAACGTGGTGACAGTTCGAAGGCCTGTGTTCCAGCTGGAAATGGACATGGTCTGGCTGCAGAGGCTCCAGCGTCCCAAAGTGACTCTGCCTGGTGAGTTGGCAGCGGCCACCCTCTGCTTCCCCTTGCCACATCACCTGTGGGGCAGGGGGTGGCTGCTCCCTGCTCTTTGGGAGGGGCAGGCAGAAGTAGCGATGTCCAGCTCCATCGCCCCGCAGAGAGCTCTTTCCGAGAAGGACCTTTTCTCTAGGCGTTTGTACTACAGAATAGTGCTTGCACACAGTCAGGCTCTCTCTCTCTTTTTGAACTGCCCTAACAACTGCCTCCGTGCCACTCGCCTCTCTTGATGGCCCAACAATGGAAAGTTGGCCTGCTGTGGCAGTGGTGTTGTTCCTCTCCCGTGTAGACAACGTGAAGATCAAGCCGCTGAAGTACCGGCAGCTGTCCCTGGCCACCTCCTTCTCGAGGCGCGTGGTGGAAGACTGCGTGCAAGAGACCATCCGCTTGTTCTCTGCGCACGTGCGCAACAAAGAGAAGGTCGCCTTTGCCTTCAGGGACGTCGGCGTTCTGACTTGCCAGGAAGACAAAGTGCACATGAGCTTTTATGCCCGCTGCACCCGGTGGCTGGCGGACCCCTGCAGTGTAAGTTGCTCCGCTTTCCCTGCGATTTCTTTGGGAATCCTATGGAAGGACGAGCGACCTGATGTGTGTTGGCCAGCCGGGACGTGGCAGCCTACTGAAACGCCTTCCCCAGTGCTTGCCCCCACAGCCTTCTCCAGGAGCAAAGAGAGCGAGCGCCTCCTGAGTTTCTTGCCCCTTGCCCCTACAGAAAGCCTGGCAGTGTTATCAGCCGAGCTCTGTTCTTTGCTGTGCAGCTTCTCCGCACCGGCATGAGGGGCTAATGTTCTCGGCAGAGAGCTTAGAGGAGGCTTTGGAGAGGCGGCCTCCTCTTGTGGCAGGAGAATGCTCTGCTGCCTTCAGCAGCAAGGCGAGAGCTGCCTTGGAAGCCTCCCAATGGGTCTGTGTTACATTGCAGAGACTGCCTACGATAGATCTCTCCATCTCCGGCACACCTGCTGCCCTGGGGACCCGGCCTAGCCCTCTGCATGTGTTCCCGAGGTGAGTGCCTTTCCTTTGCAGCCCTTGGCTAACCGAGCAGGCGGCTTCCCGGCTGCTGCTCGGCACCGTGCACCGCCAGGGCTTGACACTCAGCATGGAGTTGGGAATAACTCACACAGTGACCGGTTCCCGCTTCACTAAAGCTCACTTTGGGCTTCTCACACGTGTCTTTGCCTGGAGTGAGCGGGAACCGTGACTGCGTTTCTCATGCCCAGCCTGCCCTCCTTCCCATCAGAGAGCAGGGACTGCACACAGAGAGGCATTTAGGCTACGCCTTCTGTCTTTTGGGGGAGAGTGCCAAAAACCAGCTCCCAAAGAGCTGTGCACGGACACAGAGGAGGGGGGATGCAAGAAGGACTCCGGCAGCAGTGAGGAGGATCCGTGTCCGCAAGCTGCAAAGGGGAGACAATGCCCTTCCTTCAAAGCTGGCTTGTCTTTTGGTTTCCAGGTTTCAGCTCGCTGTGCAAGGCAGCGTGGAGGCCCAGGCTGCCCCCGCCGGCTGCCCACAGGAGAAGGAGCAGGAGCTGGAAGAAGAGCTTGGGGCCGTCAGGAGCAGCAAAGGTCAGGGAAGAGATGCCTCCTGACCCGGCTGGGTCCCTGTCCCACGCTGGGTGACAGCAGCCAGGTAAAAATGCACTCCGCAAGCGGCTGCTCTCAAGAGCTTCCTTGTTTCCTCCTTCCAGAGAGGCGTCCTGGCAAGCTCCTGCCGCACCGCGAGGAGCTTTCTCTCCCCGTGCTGCCAAAGTGCGGGGAAGGCGCGAGGCAGCAAGGCATGGAGAGCAAGCCTGCTGCCAGGTGAGAGCCTTGGCGGAAGGGCTGAGGGGCACACTGGGACCTGCGCAGGGGAGACGTCCCCTTTGGACACGCCAGCCCCAGGGACTCAAAAGGCCTCCTGACACTTGTCCAGCAAAGGCTGCCTGCTTGCTGGATGCCAAGCATGCGCCAGTTTGCGGGAGAGCCTCACGTTGCCCTTGTTTTCCTCCAGGGTCATGTCACGCCCTTTTGGGGAGCTGAAGGCAAATCCTTCTTAGCAAACACCTCCTGCCCTTGTGCTAACGCGCCCTGTGGTGTCTCCTCAGGACCCTTGTGAACCAGACGGCCCCCATCCCGGGCACCTCCCCGGGGAAGCAGGTTGGCGTGCAATACCTCCCGCACCCTCCCGCCGGACCTCGGCGTGGCCGTGCCGGCGCCACTCCCAGGGGTGCAGCACAGGTGCGTGATGGGGCTCTGGGTAATCCTGGCATCTCACCCACTCGTAGGAAAGCCCCGGCCTATGAGACTCCCTCCGGAAAGGGCCCTCAGCACGTAGCCACTGGAGCCGTCGGTGGCCTCTTTGGGTGCTACTTTTGGGCGTAGTTAGGCACTGCTTGTACAACAGCTTTTTCAGCCTGCCTTCTGCCGAAAATCCCGCAAAAGAGTGACGGTGGAGAGGCTCAAGACAAGGGGCGGGAGAGCGGGTGGAAAGCCAGCGCCAACACGCCCCTGCCCAGAATCCCTGCCCAGACAGACAAGACTAATACTCTTGCCTTTCCGCGGCCCCGCAGGATGCAGCCTGCCCTCCCACGCAGAGGTTTGGAAGAGCTGCCCACGTCTCCCTCTTGAAAGAGGAGCAGAGGCAGCACCAAGCATCGTGGGAGGAACAGCAGGCCGCACTGGAGAAAGAGGCCCGGCGTCAGGCCCAGGTACGGGATGCCTTTGACGGCCCTCTGCAAAAGGGCCTTTCCCACGTCCAGGGCGGCGGAGCCTTGCAGGCAGCCAGGGCCCAGGCGGACGGCTGCCTCCGAGGAGCTGCGCCCAAGCTGGCCCACCCCTTCCGAGGAGGGAGACGGCTGCAGCCAGAAGCGGGCCCAGAAGGAGCCAGGCGCTGCAGCGAGGGCAGCTGGCGGGGGATGCCTCCCCACTGGGCAACCTCTGCCTGCGGTGCCTGCCTTCGAGCCAGAAACCAGCTCTCGGGGGCAGCTGCCTTGAGCCCCTTGGCCCCAGACGTGCCGGCGGCAGAGCCGCAGGGGCTCCGCTCTGGTAGCCCATTGTATCAGCTCCTTGTGTAGCCTGAGTCTGGCTCTACAAGGACTAGGTGCCTCCCCTGCAGCCCAGTGCTGTCTCGCCCATTCACCCCTCCATGCTGAAACCATTTCTTCTTCTTCTCCTTGCAAAACAGATCACACTAGTGGAGCTGCAATACGCCCTCGAGCAGCGTCGTCGCCCAGACACTGACATGCCGGGGAGGCCCCCCCAACGGTAAGCGTGCGTGGGCGCGCAAGCTCAGAGCCAGGGCCTGGCACAGGCGAGGGGCTCTGACCCCCCCTGCAGGTGCCAGGACCCCAAATCCCTCAGCTCCAGGACACAACCTACGACAGCCCCGGCTTTCTGCCGACGTGGGTTTGCAGGGGCTGGGGGGGCCGGAAGGCTCCCGGGAGAGCGGGAGCGGGACTTTGCCACTCCTATTGCAGGCAAGCGTCCGCGCAAGCAAAGCAGAATGTGCAGCTTCTGACTTCCTACAAAGTTCTTCGGGACAGGTGGAAGGAAAGGGTGGAACGAAACCAACAGAGGCTGATGGTGGAGGAGGAGCGGCGCCGGTAAATACCTGGCAACCCAGGCGCGTTCCCCCCTTTCCGCAATGCCCTTCCTGCCATGGCCCTGGGGAAAGAGGGTCTTCTCCAGCCCCGCCTGGAGAAGCACAGAAGCAGCCTTGGAGCCTGGCCTGGCCTCACACATCCCGCCCACTCCAAGGGGGTGGGGGGTGGGGGTGCACCATGACATTTCCAGCAACGTCTCCAGTGGCACAACATCCTCTTCCTGAACCCCGCAGCGCTTTGGTGATGCGCCACCTCCAGAAGAGAGAGCAGCAGGACCGTGTGCCGGGCAGTTACCACCAAGATGGCTTTTATGCGTGGAAATAAAGGGCCTTTCCGAGCTGCTGTGAGCCTTTCCTTGGTGGGCTGTGAAAGTGCAAGGGGCAGCAGGGCAGCTCCAGAGGGGACGGAAAGGGTCAGGCGGGAGCCAGGAGAGTGGGGCAGCCCCTCTGCCGGGCAGCTCTCACCCCGGCCATGCCCTAGCAGGTGACTTGGGGACTGCCACGCCAGAGAGGAGGCGAGGGAAAGGTTTTGGGAGGACAGTGTGTGTGACTCAGCCGCCCAAATCCTGCCAAGCTCTTCTGGGGGCTCCAAGTCTTTGGCTCACCACATCCCAGTCCAAAGCACTGGCACCTCTCCTCCAGGCAGGCCCTGGGGGACGGCAGCCACTCCTTGGCATGGGCCGCAGCCTGCTCCCTCAGCATTACGGCTGGGCAGACCCCCAGCCAGACTCTGGCACCGCCAGGGCCGAGGCACCACACAGGAATGCCAGAGCTCCCAGCACTCCGTCAGCTTCCTCGCCAAGGAGTGGAGTGGCTTGAGGGGAAGGGCAGAGGGTCAGTAATTGCGAGGGTGGCCACACATGCGCGGGTCAGTGTAGGGCCGAAGAGTCCTTGGCTGGGAGCACTTGCTGGTGGGCATGGCAAGGCAGTAGAGCGGCCAGGACGGCATTTCTGTTGTGAGTCATCCAGCAGGGACGGTGTCAAGGTGGAATAAGTGTGGAAGCGCAGAGGCACAGTGGTTTGGGGACTGAACTCGGCATGGCTGGGCTAGTGTAGGGCCCAAGAGAACTTGGTATGAGCACTTCTTGGTGCTGGCAGCAAGGGAGAAGTTTGGCCAGGATTGCATTGCTTCTGGAAGTCATCCTGTCAGCATGGTGTCAACCTGGGAAAAGAGAGGCAGTGCAGAGGTGCAGGTGTGCTGGGGCAGCTCCAGGCATTGCAGCACCAGTAGAGGTGCTCAAGAGGCCTGGGCTGCGAATGCCTTTTCATCGTCGTGGCAAGCAAGTACTTTGGCCCAAAACCCTTTTCTCGCGGGGATGGGCCAGCAGGCATGGTGTCAGGTTGGGAAGAGGGGGAAGCACAGGCGTGGCGGGGGAGCTGTTTCAAAGGTCTTCTCTCCTTTGTGCAATGCTGGCAGTAGACATGGTGTGAGTATGTCGCTTCAGGGGGAAGGCAGAGCGACCATTCTGGTGGGCCTACAGTCAGTATGGCAGGGCCAGAGTGCGTGAGTCAGCTCTACCACCAAGAAATGCTCACAGACTAGTACATCTGGGCCCCTACCATTGCCTTGGCATATGCCTGTCCCAGCCCCACAAGAATTCCCCTCTGCTCTTCCTTCCTCCTCCCACACTGACACCATGTCTACTGACTGATTTCCACTCTAAATGTGACACTGAAAAAATGGCTCAACCACAAAGAAGTGCTTGCAGACACGTTCTCTTGGGCCCCTACCGTTGCCTTGCCATTCCTATTCCAACCACCGAACTATTGCCCCAGTACGCTTCCTCCTTCTTCACAAACTGACACCATGCCTACAACAGATTCCAACAGGAAGGGCCACCCTGATTAACAGGCCCCCACAGCAACAAGTGCTCACGGACAAGTTCTCTCAGGCTCCTACCGGTCCCTTCACATGCACAAGTTTGTGAGGAGCGCGGAAGCGCAGAGAGGCAGTTGTTGTGGGGCTGGAATAGGCATAGCAGGGCCAGCGTAGGAGCCCAAGAGAACTTGTCTGAGAGCTCCCTATGCTGGAATGACTGGCTGGGTAGATGAGGGGAGAGCAGTGGATGTTGTCTACCTTGACTTCAGCAAGGCTTTTGACACTGTCTCCTGCAACATCCTCATAGGCACGCAGAGCAAGTGTGGGCTAGGTGAGTGGACAGTGAGGTGGGCTAGGTGAGTAGGCAGCGAACTGAAAACTGGCTGAATGGCAGAGCTCAGAGGGGTGTGATCAGTGGCATGAAGTCTTGCTGGAGGTCTGTAGCTAGCGCTCCACCCCAGGTGTCAATACTGGGTCCAATATTATTCAACTTCTTCATCAGTGACCCCGATGAGGGGACAGAGTGCACCCTCAGCAAGTTTGCTGATGACACAAAACTGGGAGGAGTGGCTGATACACCAGAGGGCTGTGCTGCCATTCAGAGGGACCTGGACAGGCTGGAGAGATGGGCACAGGGGAACCTCACAAGTTCAATAAAGGGAAGTGCAGAATGCTGCACCTAAGGAGAAATAATCCCATGCACCAGGACAGGCCGGAGGCCCACCTACTGGAAAGCAGCTCTGCAGAGAAGGACACGGGAGACCTGCTGGACAGCAAGTTGACCATGAGCCAATAACGTGGCCTTGTGGACAAGAAGGCCAATGATATGCTGGGGTGCATTAGGAAGAGCATTGCCAGCAAGTCAAGGGAGGTGATTCTCGCCCTCTACTCAGCCCTGGTGAGGCCACACCTGGAGCGTGCATCCAGTTCTGGGCTGCCCAGTGTAAAAGACATATGGAGCTACTAGAGCAAGTCCAAAGAAGGGCTGCTAAGATGATTAAGGGAGCATCACCCTCTCCATCTCCCAAGTCAAGCCAAAAGACTAACACACTGGACACAACTATTTTACCCTCAGAAGCAGAAGCTGAATGCTTTCTTCAAGCTTGCTATAAGCTTTCCATCCCAAGACAAACTCCCTGAGCTGCAACAACACGGGAGGAGGAAGGGTTCCCAACCAATCTGCGCCAGACCATATGCGCCAGACCATATGCGGACAGCGTAGAGGACACAACTGCTCACGCAATGTTGAGTCACTGCCCCAACACCCCTTCTTCATTTCCTCAGCAAAAGGGACTTCTTTTTGTTTCGCGTTTATCACTGGTGATATCGCAGTACAGGATCCCAGCTGTACAAGGGGAAGGCTCCTTACCTTGCTTGCACTGGCTGTGCTCCTGCTCTGAATTGTGGACATGCATTTCTTGGGGCAAGCCAACTTTGCTGTGTAATCATCTGCAAAGAGGAAAAGAAATATGCTTGTATGGATCACCTGGATATCACATCTGTTCACCAGCGGGGAAGTCATGCTTGCAAATAGGTGGAGGAAGGGAGAGGAAGAGCCTTAATGGAAGAGCCTCATGTGGTCAAGTTACCAAATCAATTCCCCTTGCCCTTAAACCAGACAAAGAATTTCTGCCTAGGGAAGTCATCTGCAAAATTCCACCCTAAGACTCAGACCTGACCTGAATGGTGTTCACAGAAGCACATTTTACCTTGTTTAGGAGAAAGTCATTCGGATGTTTCAGTTCACTGATATCTGCAGTCGCAGAGCACAAGGTTGGCGGGTCTGAGATTTACTGGAGATTTTGAGGCTACAGCTCTTCCTGGGTTTCCTGCTCTCTTGTCCATGGTGCTTTCATGCCCCTAAGTGACTCAGATGCCTAGAAAGAGTGGGGAAAGGGATGAAATTGTTTTCTAGAGAAAAATGAGGGCATTTCCTGGCGTTTGTTTCCTCCAGAGCCATGCAAAGCAATCCAGAAATCCTCACAGTAACACCCTGGGGAAGGAACTTTAGACCATCCCACCCACTTGCACCTTCTGGGAAAACCAGAGAAACTCACTGCCTGAAACTGCCTGAGGTGCCCCACTGTCTGGAAGCAATGCATACGACCTGAGGGACCTGACCTCTCCTTTGTCGGTCACACCAGAATCATCTTGTCTGGCCTTTTCCCCAGAAGTGTGTGCAAGGAGCACATAAACACAGACCTCAGGGGACAAGCAGATGCAAGTTTATCGTGGTTGGAACGGAAGCTGGCTCTACAAGGAAAGGCTCATGTCACAGGACAGTTAAGGTCCAAGCTATCCACAGAACAGGGTATGGCTATCTGCTAAAAAGTCCAAGCTGCAGACAAGCTGAACATCAGACAACAGAAAGGCAGGCTCGCTTTCCAAGAGCAAAGCTGGACATTATGGTGCCTTCTGGATCGGAGCACTGCTTTTAACACACACAAACACACACACGCAGCAATCCCCTTCTTTCTGCAAAGTGACACAATGAGGTTAAGTATCTACTCCTCATAAAAGTTTCTAGCCTGCTAATACTCCACGTTTTTCAAACAACCCACGCAGTAATGTTACATCTGAGAAAGTCTGCATCAAGTCTTGCTCTTCTGCTCACTCAGAAACAAAGTATGGATTGGAGAAGGAAAAAATGTCTGAGACAGTTTTTCTACCATAACACAGAGGTTCTGCCTGCAACCTGCAGGTCACTAAAACCCTCTGGCTAATGACAAAGACACAAAAGAAAAGACACCTCAGACTCTAACGGAAGCCCTGACTCTCCAGTTCAGCTCAGCAAGGCAGACTTTGTGTCTTTCCTCAACTTCTGCTGATGTTCTTCCCATGCAGATCCACTTTTCCAGGATCAGGGATTTCAAGGCAGGAAAGAGTGGCTATGGCTCACAGGAGCTGTGGTTTTCTCCCAGAGTATCACCAGGCACATAGGCTATTAAGTCTCCATTGATTCACAGGAGCACATAAATCTGTTCTGAAAAAAAGCCAGACTAATTCAGGAGCTGCCCTTACTGTAGCTGATCCAGAGGACACTGATCCACACCACTCACTTGTATTTCACGTGACACTGGCATGTCTGAAATTGTTTCTCCTTCTGCAGGGCTTTTCCCTTCCTCTGTAGTTTCTGGAGGGTCACTCTCTTCTGCTGTGAACTGTTTCTGGAGGGTCTTGAGCAGAGCTTTCTTCCTCACAGCACCTAGATGCCCCTTGGAAGGAAGACAGGCCATGCTTATTCTGTAATTCATGCTGTAATTCATGCTGTTCCAGTCCATGAGCTCCAGCTCCGGCTGGCTTGCAGCCATGTCTGTGCCTTACCATGGGCCCCGATTATCCAGACCTGGTCCCTGACACGCAGGCTGACCTCCCAGCCAGACCTCAGCTCTGCCTCACCGCCACGGATCTGCACGGCCAGCTGGGCTCCTGGCTGGAGCTGGCCCCCATCCCTGCGCCTGCCCTGCTCCCTTTGCTCCAGGACTGCGGTCTCTCTGAAGGGTAGCACAACCATCCTGTGTATCAGCCACTCCTCCCACTTGTGTATCATCTCCAAACTTGCCAAGGGTGCCCTCTGCCTCATCGTCCAAGTCATTAATCAAGAGGTTAAACACTATTGGCCACAGTACCGACCCTGGGGCACACCTTCAGCGACTGTACCGCTGATCACAACCCTCTGAGACCGGCAGGTCAGCCAGCTTTTTACCTCACTGCCCACTCATCTAGCCCTTACTTTGTGAGCTTGTCTATGAGGATGGCACAGGAGACAGTGTCAGAAGTCTTACTAAGGTCAAGATGAACAACATCCACTGCTCTCCCCTCATCCACCAAGCCAGCCACCTCATCATAGAAGGCTATCGGGGTTGTCAGGCATAATTTCCCCTGTGTGAAGCCATGCTGACTACTCCTGATCACCTCTTGTTCTTAAAATATTTGGAAATGGCTTCCAGGATAAGCTGCTCCATGACCTTCCCAGGGAATGAGGTGAGTCTGGCCTGTAGTTCCCCAGATCCTTCTTCTTGCCCTTCTTGAAGACAGGAGGGACATTTGCTTTCTTCCAGGCCTCAGGAACCTCCTTCAGTCGCCACAACCTTTCAAACATAATCGAGAGTGGCCTCACAATGACATCGGCCAGCTCCCTCAGCACTCGTGGGTGCATCCTGTCAGGTCCCATGGACTTGCGTATGTCCAGTTGGTTTAATTGTTCCCAAACCTGATCCTCCTCCACCAAGGGTAAGGCGTCTTTGCTCCAGACTTTCCCACTGGTACCAGTGCCCTGGGATTTCTGAAGACCTGTCTGATCAGTAAAGACCTGAGGGAAGAAGGCCTTGAGTACCTCGGCTTCTTCTGTGCCCCTTCTCTTCAGATCCCTTGCCCCATTCAGCAATGGGCCCACATATCCCCAAGTCTTCCTTTTTGCTGCTGCTATCCCTTCTTGTTGCCCTCCGTTCCTGCAGGGAGAGCAGGAGCCATCCTCTTGTTGCCGGAAGTCACCACCTTCCAGCCTTTGCCATCATGGGAGTCTCCATTTCCCACTCCAAAATGCACCAGCTGCCTGCCCTTCATTTGGGACGGTTGGGGGGTTAGGTTCCTGAAGCTGCAGGGTCTTGGGGAAGATCCAGTCCATCTCTCTCTGTCATCTCTGAGGCTGTGCTCTGCTGACTTCCTCCTGCACCTCCTTTACTTGGCGACACACATCCTCCACCCGCGCACTCCTCCTGCAGAAAAGGATGCCGTCTTCCCCTGCCCCAGCCTCAGCAAGAGGCCCCAGGCCTCCCAGCAGCTGAAGACCTTGGACCTGCCTTCTATCACGCATGCTTGCTGCGGGATTCACGGGCTCAGACAAGCCCGCAACAGGACGCAGTCCCCTGCTCCCCACCTCTGGGGCAGCCAGCAGCCCTTTCCTGGGGTCCCCAGCCCTCCAAGCCTGCTCCTCCACAGCTGGTTCAAAAGCCAGGCATATGCCACTTCCAGGGCCCAGTGAGGAAGAGGAAGGACAGCTGCCTGCTACTGGAGTAGCAGCACCATGCACCACTAGTAACTACGCGATTCTCCTTTGTATTCGGGAGAGCCAGGAGTCAGAGCCCAAAGAATTGTCCTGAACCCAGAGGGTTGTGCCAGGCTCGATCCCCGTCCTCTACAGCTTCCTCCATCACAGAGATGGCCAAGAACCAGACCAGCCCCTCTATTTGCACAGCAAATGTTTTTGTGTTAATAACAACATAACCATCATAATGACATCAATTAGAAGGGATGGAGCACATATTCTTCAATTTTGCCATCAAGACTGTAAGGAGAGAGGGTTTAAACTGAGTATGAAATGGCATGTTTCAGGGCAGGATTTGGACAATGTCTTCCCCATGCTGTGATCTTCCATAGCTGGGAATGATCTCATTTTGAGCCAAGGAAGTTGCCATCAGGAAAGAGTTGCCAGGCCGCGGGGGGCTTGCCCATAGGAGCGCCAGTTTTGCTTCAGCTGCAGAAGGCAGGTCTGTTTCTGCAGCGCAGGCACGCACTTTCCCTGCAGGAACACTCCTGGGCTTGCTCAAGGCAGTAAGCAAACGAAGGAGCCGAGCTTAAAGCGGCCCCGTGTCCATTTGATAGCAGCATTGCCCCAGGAGCAGAAAGCAGTGCCTCTGTGCCCAGAGTTACTTCAGAAATGGCAGGATTGAAGGGCCTTTCCAGGGGCCCTGCTTCTTCCCTTTCTGTGGTCGGTACAGTGAGTGTAAGGACAGTCTGGAAAGCTCCCTCTGGGACAAAACGAGCACTGGAGGGCCTCCGAGGAGTGTACAGCCCCATCAGCACCTAGGTACGAGGCCAGCTACGCTGCTATCGCCATGCTCAGCACTGCCATGCAGCCCCATTGTCTCCTCCCAGCCCCTCTGCCCACCCTGGGCAGACCAGGCAGCTGGACCTTGTAGGACATTACAGCATCTGGACATAGATTACATTACAGCATACTGGACAGGACGGGACAGGATGGGGCCATCCTCCTTTAGGCATCAAACCAGGCTCTTTGTCTTTAAAAGTCCTCAGCAAGGTCCCTGCAGCCAACCTACCTCCTCTTCCTGGTCTCTGCACGGTTGCGGGGGGACTCCCACAGAAGGAAGACTTCGTGCCCCTGCACTACTTGCTTTCCAGATCGCTGTGAAAGGAAGGACTCGTTCACTGCTTGGGGTTGCTCCTCCAGCCTGCCCACCCCGCCCCGGCGCTGTGAGCCCCGCTCCGCACCCCGGGGTCTCTGCCTCTCCTCTCCCATGCGCCTGCCCAAAGGCTCCCGCAGGCGCCAGGGCCGTGGCTCCCCGTTACTCAAGCATTTCTGCAGAGAGCTCCCCTGAAGCTGTGGCCTGCGGCGCTGAGGCCTCACGGAGGCCAGCGCGGGACGTGGCCGTGCCCCCGGGACCCTGCTGTCCCGGCCCCGGGAGCGGCCCCGGTGCGTGGGGGCGGCAGGGGTTCCCTCGGCGGCCCTGAGCCCCGCGGGGGTTGCGCCGAGCCCTGCCGGCTGGGGCCGCGCCTCAAGGGCTTCCGAGACTCTCGGAGAAGCGCGGCGCCCCGGGGGCGGCTCGGCAGCGGGGTGCCGAGGCGCGGGCGGCGGCGAGGCCGGGCCCGAGGCGGCGGCGGGGCCCGAGGCGGCGGGGCCCAGGCCGCGGCCGCCGCCCGTCTCCCGGCAACGCGGGCGGCGCGCGCCGCCTGCGCGCCATGGCCCTCGCGGCTCGCCGTAGCGCGGCGGCGGCAGTGAGCGGCGCGGCCGGCCCCGCGGTGAGTGAGGGGCCGCCCGGCCCCGGTCCTGGTCCCTGGCAGCCCTCCCGGCCCCGGGCAGCCCTCCCGGCCCCTCGGCGCGGCGGCCCTGCCGCCCGGCCCGGTGGCGGCGCTGTGCCCGGCCCTGTCCCCGGCCCTGCGCTGCCCTGCCCGCGGGGGCCGGGGAGGCTGTGCCCCGGCCGAGGCCCGGTGGCAGGTTGGGGTGCGGGAGGCCGGGGCAGGGCCGCGCTGTGCGGCCCTTTTCGGGGAGCGCTGCCAGAATGCCAGAGCTCCCCCCAGCACTCCCACCACTCCCCCCACCAGCTTGCTCCCAGCAACAGACCTGTCAGCAAAGGGCAAGGGAGCCTTCCCAGGGGCTCAACTCCACTTGGGACTGCAAAGTGAAGACAGCTGGTGCCTGGTCACAGCCGCAGTCACACAGTGACCGGTTCCCGCTTCACTAAAGTTCACTTTGGGCTTCTCACACGTGTCTTTGCCTGGAGTGAGCGGGAACCGTGACTGCGTTTCTCATGCCCAGCCTGCCCTCCTTCCCATCAGAGAGCAGGGACTGCACACAGAGAGGCATTTAGGCTACGCCTTCTGTCTTTTGGGGGAGAGTGCCAAAAACCAGCTCCCAAAGAGCTGTGCACGGACACAGAGGAGGGGGGATGCAAGAAGGACTCCGGCAGCAGTGAGGAGGATCCGTGTCCGCAAGCTGCAAAGGGGAGACAATGCCCTTCCTTCAAAGCTGGCTTGTCTTTTGGTTTCCAGGTTTCAGCTCGCTGTGCAAGGCAGCGTGGAGGCCCAGGCTGCCCCCGCCGGCTGCCCACAGGAGAAGGAGCAGGAGCTGGAAGAAGAGCTTGGGGCCGTCAGGAGCAGCAAAGGTCAGGGAAGAGATGCCTCCTGACCCGGCTGGGTCCCTGTCCCACGCTGGGTGACAGCAGCCAGGTAAAAATGCACTCCGCAAGCGGCTGCTCTCAAGAGCTTCCTTGTTTCCTCCTTCCAGAGAGGCGTCCTGGCAAGCTCCTGCCGCACCGCAAGGAGCTTTCTCTCCCCGTGCTGCCAAAGTGCGGGGAAGGCGCGAGGCGGCAAGGCATGGAGAGCAAGCCTGCTGCCAGGTGAGAGCCTTGGCGGAAGGGCTGAGGGGCACACTGGGACCTGCGCAGGAGAGACGTCCCCTTTGGACACGCCGGCCCCAGGGACTCAAAAGGCCTCCTGACACTTGTCCAGCAAAGGCTGCCTGCTTGCTGGATGCCAAGCATGCGCCAGTTTGCGGGAGAGCCTCACGTTGCCCTTGTTTTCCTCCAGGGTCATGTCACGCCCTTTTGGGGAGCTGAAGGCAAATCCTTCTTAGCAAACACCTCCTGCCCTTGTGCTAACGCGCCCTGTGGTGTCTCCTCAGGACCCCTGTGAACCAGACGGCCCCCATCCCGGGCACCTCCCCGGGGAAGCAGGTTGGCGTGCAATACCTCCCGCACCCTCCCGCCAGACCTCAGCATGGCCGTGCCGGCGCCACTCCCAGGGGTGCAGCACAGGTGCGTGATGGGGCTCTGGGTAATCCTGGCATCTCACCCACTCGTAGGAAAGCCCTGGCCTATGAGACTCCCTCCGGAAAGGGCCCTCAGCGCGTAGCCACTGGAGCCGTCGGTGGCCTCTTTGGGTGCTACTTTTGGGCGTAGTTAGGCACTGCTTGTACAACAGCTTTTTCAGCCTGCCTTCTGCCGAAAATCCCGCAAAAGAGTGACGGTGGCGAGGCTCAAGACAAGGGGCGGGAGAGCGGGTGGAAAGCCAGCGCCAACACGCCCCTGCCCAGAATCCCTGCCCAGACAGACAAGACTAATACTTTTGCCTTTCCGCGGCCCCGCAGGATGCAGCCTGCCCTCCCACGCAGAGGTTTGGAAGAGCTGCCCACGTCTCCCTCTTGAAAGAGGAGCAGAGGCAGCACCAAGCATCGTGGGAGGAACAGCAGGCCGCACTGGAGAAAGAGGCCCGGCGTCAGGCCCAGGTACGGGATGCCTTTGACGGCCCTCTGCAAAAGGGCCTTTCCCACGTCCAGGGCGGCGGAGCCTTGCAGGCAGCCAGGGCCCAGGCGGACGGCTGCCTCCGAGGAGCTGCGCCCAAGCTGGCCCACCCCTTCCGAGGAGGGAGACGGCTGCAGCCAGAAGCGGGCCCAGAAGGAGCCAGGCGCTGCAGCGAGGGCAGCTGGCGGGGGATGCCTCCCCACTGGGCAACCTCTGCCTGCGGTGGGCGCGCAAGCTCAGAGCCAGGGCCTGGCACAGGCGAGGGGCTCTGACCCCCCCTGCAGGTGCCAGGACCCCAAATCCCTCAGCTCCAGGACACAACCTACGACAGCCCCGGCTTTCTGCCGACGTGGGTTTGCAGGGGCTGGGGGGGCCGGAAGGCTCCCGGGAGAGCGGGAGCGGGACTTTGCCACTCCTATTGCAGGCAAGCGTCCGCGCAAGCAAAGCAGAACATGCAGCTTCTGACTTCCTACAAAGTTCTTCGGGACAGGTGGAAGGAAAGGGTGGAACGAAACCGACAGAGGCTGATGGTGGAGGAGGAGCGGCACCGGTAAATACCTGGCAACCCAGGCGCGTTCCCCCCTTTCCGCAATGCCCTTCCTGCCATGGCCCTGGGGAAAGAGGGTCTTCTCCAGCCCCACCTGGAGAAGCACAGAAGCAGCCTTGGAGCCTGGCCTGGCCTCACACATCCCGCCCACTCCAAGGGGGTGGGGGGTGGGGGTGCACCATGACATTTCCAGCAACGTCTCCAGTGGCACAACATCCTCTTCCTGAACCCCGCAGCGCTTTGGTGATGCGCCACCTCCAGAAGAGAGAGCAGCAGGACCGTGTGCCGGGCAGTTACCACCAAGATGGCTTTTATGCGTGGAAATAAAGGGCCTTTCCGAGCTGCTGTGAGCCTTTCCTTGGTGGGCTGTGAAAGTGCAAGGGGCAGCAGGGCAGCTCCAGAGGGGACGGAAAGGGTCAGGCGGGAGCCAGGAGAGTGGGGCAGCCCCTCTGCCGGGCAGCTCTCACCCCGGCCATGCCCTAGCAGGTGACTTGGGGACTGCCACGCCAGAGAGGAGGCGAGGGAAAGGTTTTGGGGGGACAGTGTGTGTGACTCAGCCGCCCAAATCCTGCCAAGCTCTTCCGGGAGCTCCAAGTCTTTGGCTCACCATGTCCCGGTCCAAAGCACTGGTACCTCTCCTCCAGGCAGGCCCTGGGGGACGGCAGCCACTCCTTGGCATGGGCCGCAGCCTGCTCCCTCAGCGTGGCGGCTGAACAGACCCCGAGGCTGGGCAGACCCCCAGCCAGACCCTGGCACCACCGGGGCCAAGGCACCACACGGGAATGCCAGAGCTCCCCCCAGCACTCCCACCACTCCCTCCACCAGCTTGCTCCCAGCAACAGACCTGTCAGCAAAGGGCAAGGGAGCCTTCCCAGGGGCTCAACTCCACTTGGGACTGCAAAGTGAAGACAGCTGGTGCCTGGTCACAGCCGCAGTCCCCAGCCTCTGCCTTGCAAGGGCTTTCTCTGCACAAGCAATGACAGGAAGAGACCCTCCATTAAAGACCCTATGCGGGATCCCACAGGAATTCCTCTGGCCCTCACGGAATAGATGTGCTCCTCTTGAGCCCCACCCGTGAGCTCAGCAGGGCAGGGCTCTCGTGCCCTCGTGGGGAGGCACTGGCCATGACTTTTGGAACAGAATCCTGCAGCTTTTGCACAACCCTCGCTCAACCGTCCCAGCAAGGGCTGCGAGGGGACTGTTGGGCCACACTGTGCCCCTGCCCAAAGCACCTCTGGGCCTCGCCTTGAGACCTTGGATTCCTGCCTCGCTTCGCTAGCCTCAGGGCTGCCTTGGCCTGACACCTTGCGCTGTTAGGACTCCTCTCTTGCCGCGCAGCCTAGGCTTCCCCCTTCTCTTACCTCCTGCAAAGGGCAAAACCAAAGCCCCCGCCCAGGGCCAGGCCGCCTCTCTGAGCTCGGCTCACTGTCAGGCTCACGCTCTTGAGCAAAGCCAGGCAGGTTCCCGCAGGGAAAGCGCGTGCCTGTGCAGCGGAAACCAATCCGCCTTGTGTAGCTAAGAGCAAAGCTGGCACTCCTGGGAGGGAATCCCGCGGCAGTCTGGCGGCTCTTTCCTGGTGGCAACTTCCGCTGCTCCAAACAAGATGCTTCCCAGTTACGGAAGAGCACAGTGCGGGCAAGACATCTTCCCTGCTCTGCCCTCTTCAGTTTGAACCCTGTCTTGCTCTCTTCTTGATGGTGCAGTTGAAGAGCACGGATTCCATCCCTTCTCTATCAATGTCATGATGAGAGCTCTGCTGTTCTTCATAGAAAACTATTTGCTGTGTGACTGAAGGGGCTGGGCTGCTGCTTGGCCATCGCTGTGAGGGAGGGAGCTGTAGAGGACAGGAGCGGAGCCCGACACCACCCCCCGGGCCCAGGGCAATTCCCGGGGCTCTGACTCCCGGCTCTCCCCAGTCCGGAGGAGAATGTCGTAGTCGGTGCTGCTATGCTGCTGGTCTGCGCCAAGCTGCCCTTCCTCCTCCTCGCTCTGCCCTGGCGGGGTGACACGTGCCCAGCCTTTGAGCTGGCTATGGGGGAGGAGAGGGAAAGGCTTGGGGGGCTGGGGACCTCTGGAAGGGGGCCGGGTATGCTCCAGAAGTGGGGAGCAGGGGGCTGCACCCAGCCGCTGGCTTGGCTGAGCCCACGAGTCCTGCTGCAAATGTGGGCTCTTGACGTGGAGACCAAAGGCTGCTGCTGGGCCCCTTGGTGCTGCAGCCAGGCTGTGGCTGGGGAGAACAAGCTGGGCTCCGCCCACGTGCCCTGCTCCCAAACCCCTTGCAGGCAATCCCCCCCCCCCCCAAACCCCGCAGCCTTCCCCAAATCCAGAAACACCCCAAACACCACAACCCTCACTTGCGGCCCAGCCCAGATGCCCCCGGCCCCCTCAGTCCACTGCCTGAGCCCACACAGGGCCACGGGGCTCCTGGGGAGGGCGGGCTGGGCCGGGCCATGTTTTGGAACAAAAGTCTGCAAAGGCCTTGGTGTGAGGCCCTAGAGAAGAGGGATTCTCCTGGGGGCTCAGAGCAACCCACACAGAGCTCAGGGCAGGCGGAGGGAAACCCAGCCCACCACCACTAAACCCCACGGCTCTCCGTGGGGACCATCCCGGATGCTCAGGCCCAGAGCAGGAGGAGGGGCTGTGGGGGCACGGCCACATCCCAGGGCAGCCTCCATCAGGCCTCAGCTCCACAGCGGCTCTCAGCTTCAGGTGAGCTCTCTCAAGAAATACTGCTGTAATTTGAAGCCGTGCCCCGGGCATGTTCAGCAGACTTGGGCTAGGCGTACAGGAGAGAAAAGGCAGCGAGCCCAGGGTGCAGACCTAGGGCTCGCAGCACCAGGGAAGGAGCTCGGAAAGCTGAGAGAGCAACGCCGAGAAGTGAACAAGTCCTTCCCTTCACAGTGATCTGGAAAGCCACATCTCTGACTGACGCTCCTCAAGGCCGAATGGCGTTTCCTTCCACAGCAGGCCGCCTGCGAGCACGCAGAGACTAGCAAGAGGAGGCAGGCTGGGTGCAGGGGTGGTCCCAGACTTCTGTGAGCCAGGGGGCCCCTATGGGGCGGAGCGGGGCAGCAGGGATCCTGAAGGCAAGCCAGAGGTCCTTGGAGAGAATTATTCCCTTTTAGGAGGGGACAGGAAAACTGTCCTGTTTTGTTTCTTGGTGACAAACAGGGTGCTGGTCTTCTTAGCTGTGTGAACTGTGGAAGCGTCAAAAGCTTCTTTTCCGGAGGAGAGAAGGAAAGGTGTCTGGCACGCCATGGGAGGACCTTGCAGGGGCGGCATGGGGGCACCTTTCTCTCTCTGGGGCCACGGAATGGGAGCCATCGCCCTCAGGGCTGCATGCTTCGGAGGCAGGAGCTGGCGTGCCAGACCATAACGCAGGTCCCTTCCCCTGCCCTCCCAAGCCAAAACGGGCCCCTTCCGCTTGGCGGCTCCTGGGGGTTGTTCCCACCCCCGCCCCCGGCCTCCTCCTCCCTCCTCTGGCCAGGCGCCCCTGCGGGCACAGCCTCAGGAACCAGCTGGCGATGCCACAGAGGGGCAGAGATGCCCATCAGGGCAAGGAGACCAGGCTTCTCCTGCTGCAAGAGGAGACACAGAGACTGCGCTCAGGTGGGCTCTTCCTGTTGCTGAGGGCTGAAAGGAGAGGTGAAGGCAACACCTGCATCTCCCTCCCCCACACCCCTCCCTCCCCCGTCCCCCTTAGTCCTAGGACACAAATCACAGCAACAGCCAGCAACAGGCTACCCACAAGATGCTGTGCCTCTGCGGCTGGGTTCCTTCTCCGTTTTGGACAGGGTCAGCTGCCCAGAGGAGGCAGACATTTATCGGGGCATACGCTGGAGGAACACGGCTGAAACCCTGGCCTTTTTCTGTATTAGGCTCAAAACCAAGACCTAAAACACCCTGTGTTTCATCGTGCCCTCCTTGACAGTCTCATGCGTAGCAGCACTCCTCCAGGAAGAAAATCTCCTCTGCCACAATCCCTCCTGCTCCCCTGCGACTGTACACAGCAGCAGAGGCAAGAGGAAGCTCCTCATGCTTCCCGCAGTCCACCAAGCTCCCGGGGGCGGCGGGGCAATGGCGGGAAGTAACCAAGGGTGGAGACCAGGGAAGGACGGAAGTTTCTGGAGGCCTGAGATGGCCCGCTGAGGGCGCAGAGCCATGAAGCTGTCTTAGCAGAGAGGTGAGGCCTTCCCCTGGCGGCTGAGGGGAGCAGAAGCGCAGGGGAAGCGATGACAAGAGCCCAAGCACAACAGGCAGAGCGTGTCTTGTGTCACACAGGCCCCAGCATGTGTGCAGCCAAGCACACCGGGCTCCCTGCGCTGGCCGTGGCACGGCTGCTTGAGCCCCACAAGAACTCCACCTCTGTGCTTCCTCTCCCTGCAGAAGTGGAGCGCACAGCCACCAGCTGAGCAGCAGCCCCCTTTTTCTGGTGGGGATGCGTCAGCAGGCACGGGGTCAGTTTGAGAAAAGGGAGGGAGCCCCGAGGGGCGGCTGTTGCTGGGCCGGCATAGGTATGCCAAGGCCCCCGTAGGGGCCCAACAGAACTTGTCTGCCATCTCTTGGTGCTGGTTGAGGCATTTGGATGCTGGGAAGCTTGCGCTGGTCCGCATGGGCTTGACGTCTAGTCAGGGCGCGGCACGCTGTGCTGAACGCCTCTGTGCTGACTTGCACTGCCATTGCAGTCTCTAGGTCGAAGGAAATCGGAGAAACTCTGTTCCTCATTTCTGCTGTAGAGCAGAAGGCCATTTACACGAAAACACGCTGCTTCACGGCAAGAAAAGGACAAGGACACACTGGGGGCATCAGGGCCAGGTGCCAAATGGGTGCTGCCTACAGCCTCCTCTGTTCAGATGAACCGCCTGAGGTTATCCTGCGGGCAAGACGTGTGTGCCGCACGGCCCCAGCCATGAACAACGCTGCGTGTGTCAGGGCTGAGCGTGAGCCAGGGGCTGCCTGGGGGCCGGGGAGCCAGGGGAGACGCCAGGGCCGTCAGGGCAGGGGCCTGGTCCTCCAGGGCGCGTCCCACCTGCCCCCGGTGAGGGCGAAGGGCAGGTCGGGATTGGGAGGGGGGCAGCCCTGAGCCCAGGCCAGCCAGGCACCTCCGTGGTGACAGGGTCAGGCCGAGGCAGGGCCGTGCAGTCAGCCCACGAGGCGGGGTCTGGGTCAGCGGGGCCCCTGGCTGGGGCACCTCTGTGCCCGTGACCTAATGAGCCCCCAGAGATGACACAGTGAGGCTGAGCTCACAGTGGGACGCGCCGCATCACAGAGGTCTCCCTGGTCCCTGGCGGTGTCCGCACTTCCCTGCGAGGCCCAGGCGCTGGCTGGGTGCTGCTCACCGCTGTTCTTTGGAGCTGCTCCGCAGCAAGCAGAGCGGGCAGCAGGCAGCAGGGCCACGCTGGGGGCCCCTCGCCGTCAGGCAGAGGAGCAGGGGCCCGTTGGACAGGAGCCTGGGGCGAGGAGACGACGAGAGCGTCCTTTTCCCCTGGCTGCCGAGGCGAGCTAAGGGCAAGGGGCAAGCGGGATGGAGGGCTGCTGGACCGAGACCATCAGCCTGGAGCAGAGCTCCTTGTTCCCAACGCTGCTGCAGCTCTCCACCGAAGGTAAGGGCTTGGGGAGCTGCTTCCCCAGGGGCCGCAGAGACTCTTAGCTGTCCAAAGAGCTGTGGAGCTGGGGCTGTGAGGGTGGCTGCAGGCGGCTGGGGGCTGCCACGAGAGCCTGGCCTGGGCTGGGCTGGGCTGGGCTGGGCTGGCCTGGGAGGAAAGGGGTGCCCTGTCCCAGAGGGCTGGGCCTGACATGTGTTTCCCTTGCTTTCCAGAGATTATTGCTATTTGGGACGCCGTGTCCAATTACATCCTGGAAGAGCTGATGCAGGACAAGGTGGGCTGGTGTCCTGGAGGGTTTTGGCTGTCCAGGGAGCCCTGGGTGCCCGGGAGCAAGCCTTCCTTCCCCCAGCCCCACAGCTGCACACCACACCTGGCCCGCCTGCTGCACAGCAGCTTTTTGGCCAGCCGGGAGAGAAATCCCGTGCAGCTCTAGTGTGAGACAGCATCTGGCACGTCCCAGGGCTCCCCGCTCCCCTGCGGCCCCCCACTAAAGACCGCGCAGAGAGACAGGGCTCTGTGCCAGGGCTGCTGGAAACCCCGGGGATCTTCTCTAGCTGAGGGACGTTAGTGAACCTCTCAAGGAGGGTGAGGGACAATGCGGAGAACGTGGCTCTTCTCTAAAGCCTTCCCCAAGTGCCCCTTGCACGTCAGCAGCAGAGAGGGCACAGAGCAGCGTTCCCACGCTCCGACAAACAGCACTTTTTCCCTCGCCAAAAGCCTTCCTGGTGGGCCTTTGTGTCTTTGCTGTGTGCAGGGTGTGCTGCTAGCGGGGCTCGGCACCTTCTGCACGGTCCGGGAGCCACTGCGCCCTGGCAAAGACAACGTGGTGACAGTTCGAAGGCCTGTGTTCCAGCTGGAAATGGACATGGTCTGGCTGCAGAGGCTCCAGCATCCCAAAGTGACTCTGCCTGGTGAGTTGGCAGCGGCCACCCTCTGCTTCCCCTTGCCACATCACCTGTGGGGCAGGGGGTGGCTGCTCCCTGCTCTTTGGGAGGGGCAGGCAGAAGTAGGGATGTCCAGCTCCATCGCCCCGCAGAGAGCTCTTTCCGAGAAGGACCTTTTCTCTAGGCGTTTGTACTACAGAATAGTGCTTGCACACAGTCAGGCTCTCTCTCTCTTTTTGAACTGCCCTAACAACTGCCTCCGTGCCACTCGCCTCTCTTGATGGCCCAACAATGGAAAGTTGGCCTGCTGTGGCAGTGGTGTTGTTCCTCTCCCGTGTAGACAACGTGAAGATCAAGCCGCTGAAGTACCGGCAGCTGTCCCTGGCCACCTCCTTCTCGAGGCGCGTGGTGGAAGACTGCGTGCAAGAGACCATCCGCTTGTTCTCTGCGCACGTGCGCAACAAAGAGAAGGTCGCCTTTGCCTTCAGGGACGTCGGCGTTCTGACTTGCCAGGAAGACAAAGTGCACATGAGCTTTTATGCCCGCTGCACCCGGTGGCTGGCGGACCCCTGCAGTGTAAGTTGCTCCGCTTTCCCTGCGATTTCTTTGGGAATCCTATGGAAGGACGAGCGACCTGATGTGTGTTGGCCAGCCGGGACGTGGCAGCCTACTGAAACGCCTTCCCCAGTGCTTGCCCCCACAGCCTTCTCCAGGAGCAAAGAGAGCGAGCGCCTCCTGAGTTTCTTGCCCCTTGCCCCTACAGAAAGCCTGGCAGTGTTATCAGCCGAGCTCTGTTCTTTGCTGTGCAGCTTCTCCGCACCGGCATGAGGGGCTAATGTTCTCGGCAGAGAGCTTAGAGGAGGCTTTGGAGAGGCGGCCTCCTCTTGTGGCAGGAGAATGCTCTGCTGCCTTCAGCAGCAAGGCGAGAGCTGCCTTGGAAGCCTCCCAATGGGTCTGTGTTACATTGCAGAGACTGCCTACGATAGATCTCTCCATCTCCGGCACACCTGCTGCCCTGGGGACCCGGCCTAGCCCTCTGCATGTGTTCCCGAGGTGAGTGCCTTTCCTTTGCAGCCCTTGGCTAACCGAGCAGGCGGCTTCCCGGCTGCTGCTCGGCACCGTGCACCGCCAGGGCTTGACACTCAGCATGGAGTTGGGAATAACTCACACAGTGACTGGTTCCCGCTTCACTAAAGCTCACTTTGGGCTTCTCACACGTGTCTTTGCCTGGAGTGAGCGGGAACCGTGACTGCGTTTCTCATGCCCAGCCTGCCCTCCTTCCCATCAGAGAGCAGGGACTGCACACAGAGAGGCATTTAGGCTACGCCTTCTGTCTTTTGGGGGAGAGTGCCAAAAACCAGCTCCCAAAGAGCTGTGCACGGACACAGAGGAGGGGGGATGCAAGAAGGACTCCGGCAGCAGTGAGGAGGATCCGTGTCCGCAAGCTGCAAAGGGGAGACAATGCCCTTCCTTCAAAGCTGGCTTGTCTTTTGGTTTCCAGGTTTCAGCTTGCTGTGCAAGGCAGCGTGGAGGCCCAGGCTGCCCCCACCGGCTGCCCACAGGGGAAGGAGCAGGAGCTGGAAGAAGAGCTTGGGGCCGTCAGGAGCAGCAAAGGTCAGGGAAGAGATGCCTCCTGACCCGGCTGGGTCCCTGTCCCACGCTGGGTGACAGCAGCCAGGTAAAAATGCACTCCGCAAGCGGCTGCTCTCAAGAGCTTCCTTGTTTCCTCCTTCCAGAGAGGCGTCCTGGCAAGCTCCTGCCGCACCGCGAGGAGCTTTCTCTCCCCGTGCTGCCAAAGTGGGGGGAAGGCGCGAGGCGGCAAGGCATGGAGAGCAAGCCTGCTGCCAGGTGAGAGCCTTGGCGGAAGGGCTGAGGGGCACACTGGGACCTGCGCAGGGGAGACGTCCCCTTTGGACACGCCGGCCCCAGGGACTCAAAAGGCCTCCTGACACTTGTCCAGCAAAGGCTGCCTGCTTGCTGGATGCCAAGCATGCGCCAGTTTGCGGGAGAGCCTCACGTTGCCCTTGTTTTCCTCCAGGGTCATGTCACGCCCTTTTGGGGAGCTGAAGGCAAATCCTTCTTAGCAAACACCTCCTGCCCTTGTGCTAACGCGCCCTGTGGTGTCTCCTCAGGACCCTTGTGAACCAGACGGCCCCCATCCCGGGCACCTCCCCGGGGAAGCAGGTTGGCGTGCAATACCTCCCGCACCCTCCCGCCGGACCTCGGCGTGGCCGTGCCGGCGCCACTCCCAGGGGTGCAGCACAGGTGCGTGATGGGGCTCTGGGTAATCCTGGCATCTCACCCACTCGTAGGAAAGCCCCGGCCTATGAGACTCCCTCCGGAAAGGGCCCTCAGCACGTAGCCACTGGAGCCGTCGGTGGCCTCTTTGGGTGCTACTTTTGGGCGTAGTTAGGCACTGCTTGTACAACAGCTTTTTCAGCCTGCCTTCTGCCGAAAATCCCGCAAAAGAGTGACGGTGGCGAGGCTCAAGACAAGGGGCGGGAGAGCGGGTGGAAAGCCAGCGCCAACACGCCCCTGCCCAGAATCCCTGCCCAGACAGACAAGACTAATACTCTTGCCTTTCCGCGGCCCCGCAGGATGCAGCCTGCCCTCCCACGCAGAGGTTTGGAAGAGCTGCCCACGTCTCCCTCTTGAAAGAGGAGCAGAGGCAGCACCAAGCATCGTGGGAGGAACAGCAGGCCGCACTGGAGAAAGAGGCCTGGCGTCAGGCCCAGGTACGGGATGCCTTTGACGGCCCTCTGCAAAAGGGCCTTTCCCACGTCCAGGGCGGCGGAGCCTTGCAGGCAGCCAGGGCCCAGGCGGACGGCTGCCTCCGAGGAGCTGCGCCCAAGCTGGCCCACCCCTTCCGAGGAGGGAGACGGCTGCAGCCAGAAGCGGGCCCAGAAGGAGCCAGGCGCTGCAGCGAGGGCAGCTGGCGGGGGATGCCTCCCCACTGGGCAACCTCTGCCTGCGGTGCCTGCCTTCGAGCCAGAAACCAGCTCTCGGGGGCAGCTGCCTTGAGCCCCTTGGCCCCAGACGTGCCGGCGGCAGAGCCGCAGGGGCTCCGCTCTGGTAGCCCATTGTATCAGCTCCTTGTGTAGCCTGAGTCTGGCTCTACAAGGACTAGGTGCCTCCCCTGCAGCCCAGTGCTGTCTCGCCCATTCACCCCTCCATGCTGAAACCATTTCTTCTTCTTCTCCTTGCAAAACAGATCACACTAGTGGAGCTGCAATACGCCCTCGAGCAGCGTCGTCGCCCAGACACTGACATGCCGGGGAGGCCCCCCCAACGGTAAGCGTGCGTGGGCGCGCAAGCTCAGAGCCAGGGCCTGGCGCAGGCGAGGGGCTCTGACCCCCCCTGCAGGTGCCAGGACCCCAAATCCCTCAGCTCCAGGACACAACCTATGACAGCCCCGGCTTTCTGCCGACGTGGGTTTGCAGGGGCTGGGGGGGCCGGAAGGCTCCCGGGAGAGCGGGAGCGGGACTTTGCCACTCCTATTGCAGGCAAGCGTCCGCACAAGCAAAGCAGAACATGCAGCTTCTGACTTCCTACAAAGTTCTTCGGGACAGGTGGAAGGAAAGGGTGGAAAGAAACCGACAGAGGCTGATGGTGGAGGAGGAGCGGCACCGGTAAATACCTGGCAACCCAGGCGCGTTCCCCCCTTTCCGCAATGCCCTTCCTGCCATGGCCCTGGGGAAAGAGGGTCTTCTCCAGCCCCACCTGGAGAAGCACAGAAGCAGCCTTGGAGCCTGGCCTGGCCTCACACATCCCGCCCACTCCAAGGGGGTGGGGGGTGGGGGTGCACCATGACATTTCCAGCAACGTCTCCAGTGGCACAACATCCTCTTCCTGAACCCCGCAGCGCTTTGGTGATGCGCCACCTCCAGAAGAGAGAGCAGCAGGACCGTGTGCCGGGCAGTTACCACCAAGATGGCTTTTATGCGTGGAAATAAAGGGCCTTTCCGAGCTGCTGTGAGCCTTTCCTTGGTGGGCTGTGAAAGTGCAAGGGGCAGCAGGGCAGCTCCAGAGGGGACGGAAAGGGTCAGGCGGGAGCCAGGAGAGTGGGGCAGCCCCTCTGCCGGGCAGCTCTCACCCCGGCCATGCCCTAGCAGGTGACTTGGGGACTGCCACGCCAGAGAGGAGGCGAGGGAAAGGTTTTGGGGGACAGTGTGTGTGACTCAGCCGCCCAAATCCTGCCAAGCTCTTCCGGGAGCTCCAAGTCTTTGGCTCACCATGTCCCGGTCCAAAGCACTGGTACCTCTCCTCCAGGCAGGCCCTGGGGGACAGCAGCCACTCCTTGGCATGGGCCGCAGCCTGCTCCCTCAGCGTGGCGGCTGAACAGACCCCGAGGCTGGGCAGACCCCCAGCCAGACCCTGGCACCACCGGGGCCAAGGCACCGCACGGGAATGCCAGAGCTCCCCCCAGCACTCCCACCACTCCCTCCACCAGCTTGCTCCCAGCAACAGACCTGTCAGCAAAGGGCAAGGGAGCCTTCCCAGGGGCTCAACTCCACTTGGGACTGCAAAGTGAAGACAGCTGGTGCCTGGTCACAGCCGCAGTCCCCAGCCTCTGCCTTGCAAGGGCTTTCTCTGCACAAGCAATGACAGGAAGAGACCCTCCATTAAAGACCCTATGCGGGATCCCACAGGAATTCCTCTGGCCCTCACGGAATAGATGTGCTCCTCTTGAGCCCCACCCGTGAGCTCAGCAGGGCAGGGCTCTCGTGCCCTCGTGGGGAGGCACTGGCCATGACTTTTGGAACAGAATCCTGCAGCTTTTGCACACCCCTCGCTCAACCGTCCCAGCAAGGGCTGCGAGGGGACTGTTGGGCCACACTGTGCCCCTGCCCAAAGCACCTCTGGGCCTCGCCTTGAGACCTTGGATTCCTGCCTCGCTTCGCTAGCCTCAGGGCTGCCTTGGCCTGACACCTTGCGCTGTTAGGACTCCTCTCTTGCCGCGCAGCCTAGGCTTCTCCCTTCTCTTACCTCCTGCAAAGGGCAAAACCAAAGCCCCCGCCCAGGGCCAGGCCGCCTCTCTGAGCTCGGCTCGCTGTCAGGCTCACGCTCTTGAGCAAAGCCAGGCAGGTTCCCGCAGGGAAAGCGCGTGCCTGTGCAGCGGAAACCAATCCGCCTTGTGTAGCTAAGAGCAAAGCTGGCACTCCTGGGAGGGAATCCCGCGGCAGTCTGGCGGCTCTTTCCTGGTGGCAACTTCCGCTGCTCCAAACAAGATGCTTCCCAGTTACGGAAGAGCACAGTGCGGGCAAGACATCTTCCCTGCTCTGCCCTCTTCAGTTTGAACCCTGTCTTGCTCTCTTCTTGATGGTGCAGTTGAAGAGCACGGATTCCATCCCTTCTCTATCAATGTCATGATGAGAGCTCTGCTGTTCTTCATAGAAAACTATTTGCTGTGCGACTGAAGGGGCTGGGCTGCTGCTTGGCCATCGCTGTGAGGGAGGGAGCTGTAGAGGACAGGAGCGGAGCCCGACACCACCCCCCGGGCCCAGGGCAATTCCCGGGGCTCCGACTCCCGGCTCTCCCCAGTCCGGAGGAGAATGTCGTAGTCGGTGCTGCTATGCTGCTGGTCTGCGCCAAGCTGCCCTTCCTCCTCCTCGCTCTGCCCTGGCGGGGTGACACGTGCCCAGCCTTTGAGCTGGCTATGGGGGAGGAGAGGGAAAGGCTTGGGGGGCTGGGGACCTCTGGAAGGGGGCCGGGTATGCTCCAGAAGTGGGGAGCAGGGGGCTGCACCCAGCCGCTGGCTTGGCTGAGCCCACGAGTCCTGCTGCAAATGTGGGCTCTTGACGTGGAGACCAAAGGCTGCTGCTGGGCCCCTTGGTGCTGCAGCCAGGCTGTGGCTGGGGAGAACAAGCTGGGCTCCGCCCGCGTGCCCTGCTCCCAAACCCCTTGCAGGCAATCCCCCCCCCTCAAAACCCCGCAGCCTTCCCCAAATCCAGAAACACCCCAAACACCACAACCCTCACTCGCGGCCCAGCCCAGATGCCCCCGGCCCCCTCAGTCCACTGCCTGAGCCCACACAGGGCCACGGGGCTCCTGGGGAGGGCGGGCTGGGCCGGGCCATGTTTTGGAACAAAAGTCTGCAAAGGCCTTGGTGTGAGGCCCTAGAGAAGAGGGATTCTCCTGGGGGCTCAGAGCAACCCACACAGGGCTCAGGGCAGGCGGAGGGAAACCCAGCCCACCACCACTAAACCCCACGGCTCTCCGTGGGGACCATCCCGGGTGCTCAGGCCCAGAGCAGGAGGAGGGGCTGTGGGGGCACGGCCACATCCCAGGGCAGCCTCCATCAGGCCTCAGCTCCACAGCGGCTCTCAGCTTCAGGTGAGCTCTCTCAAGAAATACTGCTGTAATTTGAAGCCGTGCCCCGGGCATGTTCAGCAGACTTGGGCTAGGCGTACAGGAGAGAAAAGGCAGCGAGCCCAGGGTGCAGACCTAGGGCTCGCAGCACCAGGGAAGGAGCTCGGAAGGCTGAGAGAGCAACGCTGAGAAGTGAACAAGTCCTTCCCTTCACAGTGATCTGGAAAGCCACATCTCTGACTGACGCTCCTCAAGGCCGAATGGCGTTTCCTTCCACAGCAGGCCGCCTGCGAGCACGCAGAGACTAGCAAGAGGAGGCAGGCTGGGTGCAGGGGTGGTCCCAGACTTCCGTGAGCCAGGGGGCCCCTATGGGGCGGAGCGGGGCAGCAGGGATCCTGAAGGCAAGCCAGAGGTCCTTGGAGAGAATTATTCCCTTTTAGGAGGGGACAGGAAAACTGTCCTGTTTTGTTTCTTGGTGACAAACAGGGTGCTGGTCTTCTTAGCTGTGTGAACTGTGGAAGCCTCAAAAGCTTCTTTTCCGGAGGAGAGAAGGAAAGGTGTCTGGCACGCCATGGGAGGACCTTGCAGGGGCGGCATGGGGGCACCTTTCTCTCTCTGGGGCCACGGAATGGGAGCCATCGCCCTCAGGGCTGCATGCTTCGGAGGCAGGAGCTGGCGTGCCAGACCATAACGCAGGTCCCTTCCCCTGCCCTCCCAAGCCAAAACGGGCCCCTTCCGCTTGGCGGCTCCTGGGGGTTGTTCCCACCCCCGCCCCCGGCCTCCTCCTCCCTCCTCTGGCCAGGCGCCCCTGCGGGCACAGCCTCAGGAACCAGCTGGCGATGCCACAGAGGGGCAGAGATGCCCATCAGGGCAAGGAGACCAGGCTTCTGCTGCAAGAGGAGACGCAGAGACTGCGCTCAGGTGGGCTCTTCCTGTTGCTGAGGGCTGAAAGGAGAGGTGAAGGCAACACCTGCATCTCCCTCCCCCACACCCCTCCCTCCCCCGTCCCCCTTAGTCCTAGGACACAAATCACAGCAACAGCCAGCAACAGGCTACCCACAAGATGCTGTGCCTCTGCGGCTGGGTTCCTTCTCCGTTTTGGACAGGGTCAGCTGCCCAGAGGAGGCAGACATTTATCGGGGCATACGCTGGAGGAACACGGCTGAAACCCTGGCCTTTTTCTGTATTAGGCTCAAAACCAAGACCTAAAACACCCTGTGTTTCATCGTGCCCTCCTTGACAGTCTCATGCGTAGCAGCACTCCTCCAGGAAGAAAATCTCCTCTGCCACAATCCCTCCTGCTCCCCTGCGACTGTACACAGCAGCAGAGGCAAGAGGAAGCTCCTCATGCTTCCCGCAGTCCACCAAGCTCCCGGGGGCGGCGGGGCAAAGGCGGGAAGTAACCAAGGGTGGAGACCAGGGAAGGACGGAAGTTTCTGGAGGCCTGAGATGGCCCGCTGAGGGCGCAGAGCCATGAAGCTGTCTTAGCAAAGAGGTGAGGCCTTCCCCTGGCGGCTGAGGGGAGCAGAAGCGCAGGGGAAGCGATGACAAGAGCCCAAGCACAACAGGCAGAGCGTGTCTTGTGTCACACAGGCCCCAGCATGTGTGCAGCCAAGCACACCGGGCTCCCTGCGCTGGCCGTGGCACGGCTGCTTGAGCCCCACAAGAACTCCACCTCTGTGCTTCCTCTCCCTGCAGAAGTGGAGCGCACAGCCACCAGCTGAGCAGCAGCCCCCTTTTTCTGGTGGGGATGCGTCAGCAGGCACGGGGTCAGTTTGAGAAAAGGGAGGGAGCCCCGAGGGGCGGCTGTTGCTGGGCCGGCATAGGTATGCCAAGGCCCCCGTAGGGGCCCAACAGAACTTGTCTGCCATCTCTTGGTGCTGGTTGAGGCATTTGGATGCTGGGAAGCTTGCGCTGGTCCGCATGGGCTTGACGTCTAGTCAGGGCGCGGCACGCTGTGCTGAACGCCTCTGTGCTGACTTGCACTGCCATTGCAGTCTCTAGGTCGAAGGAAATCGGAGAAACTCTGTTCCTCATTTCTGCTGTAGAGCAAAAGGCCATGTACACGAAAACACGCTGCTTCACGGCAAGAAAAGGACAAGGACACACTGGGGGCATCGGGGCCAGGTGCCAAATGGGTGCTGCCTACAGCCTCCTCTGTTCGGATGAACCGCCTGAGGTTATCCTGCGGGCAAGACGTGTGTGCCGCACGGCCCCAGCCATGAACAACGCTGCGTGTGTCAGGGCTCAGCGTGAGCCAGGGGCTGCCTGGGGGCCGGGGAGCCAGGGGAGACGCCAGGGCCGTCAGGGCAGGGGCCTGGTCCTCCAGGGCGCGTCCCACCTGCCCCCGGTGAGGGCGAAGGGCAGGTCGGGATTGGGAGGGGGGCAGCCCTGAGCCCAGGCCAGCCAGGCACCTCCGTGGTGACAGGGTCAGGCCGAGGCAGGGCCGTGCAGTCAGCCCACGAGGCGGGGTCTGGGTCAGCGGGGCCCCTGGCTGGGGCACCTCTGTGCCCGTGACCTAATGAGCCCCCAGAGATGACACAGTGAGGCTGAGCTCACAGTGGGACGCGCCGCATCACAGAGGTCTCCCCGGTCCCTGGCGGTGTCCGCACTTCCCTGCGAGGCCCAGGCGCTGGCTGGGTGCTGCTCACCGCTGTTCTTTGGAGCTGCTCCGCAGCAAGCAGAGCGGGCAGCAGGCAGCAGGGCCACGCTGGGGGCCCCTCGCCGTCAGGCAGAGGAGCAGGGGCCCGTTGGACAGGAGCCTGGGGCGAGGAGACGACGAGAGCGTCCTTTTCCCCTGGCTGCCGAGGCGAGCTAAGGGCAAGGGGCAAGCGAGATGGAGGGCTGCTGGACCGAGACCATCAGCCCGGAGCAGAGCTCCTTGTTCCCAACGCTGCTGCAGCTCTCCACCGAAGGTAAGGGCTTGGGGAGCTGCTTCCCCAGGGGCCGCAGAGACTCTTAGCTGTCCAAAGAGCTGTGGAGCTGGGGCTGTGAGGGTGGCTGCAGGCGGCTGGGGGCTGCCACGAGAGCCTGGCCTGGGCTGGGCTGGGCTGGGCTGGGCTGGGAGGAAAGGGGTGCCCTGTCCCAGAGGGCTGGGCCTGACATGTGTTTCCCTTGCTTTCCAGAGATTATTGCTATTTGGGACACCGTGTCCAATTACATCCTGGAAGAGCTGATGCAGGACAAGGTGGGCTGGTGTCCTGGAGGGTTTTGGCTGTCCAGGGAGCCCTGGGTGCCCGGGAGCAAGCCTTCCCCCAGCCCCACAGCTGCACACCACACCTGGCCCGCCTGCTGCACAGCAGCTTTTTGGCCAGCCGGGAGAGAAACCCCGTGCAGCTCCAGTGTGAGACAGCGTCTGGCATGTCCCAGGGCTCCCCGCTTCCCTGCGGCCCCCCACAAAAGACCGCGCAGAGAGACAGGGCTCTGTGCCAGGGCTGCTGGAAACCCCGGGGATCTTCTCTAGCTGAGGGACGTTAGTGAACCTCTCAAGGAGGGTGAGGGACAATGCGGAGAACGTGGCTCTTCTCTAAAGCCTTCCCCAAGTGCCCCTTGCACGTCAGCAGCAGAGAGGGCACAGAGCAGCGTTCCCACGCTCCGACAAACAGCACTTTTTCCCTCGCCAAAAGCCTTCCTGGTGGGCCTTTGTGTCTTTGCTGTGTGCAGGGTGTGCTGCTAGCGGGGCTCGGCACCTTCTGCACGGTCCGGGAGCCACTGCGCCCTGGCAAAGACGACGTGCTGACAGTTCGAAGGCCTGTGTTCCAGCTGGAAATGGACATGGTCTGGCTGCAGAGGCTCCAGCATCCCAAAGTGACTCTGCCTGGTGAGTTGGCAGCGGCCACCCTCTGCTTCCCCTTGCCACATCACCTGTGGGGCAGGGGGTGGCTGCTCCCTGCTCTTTGGGAGGGGCAGGCAGAAGTAGCGATGTCCAGCTCCATCGCCCCGCAGAGAGCTCTTTCCGAGAAGGACCTTTTCTCTAGGCGTTTGTACTACAGAATAGTGCTTGCACACAGTCAGGCTCTCTCTCTCTTTTTGAACTGCCCTAACAACTGCCTCCGTGCCACTCGCCTCTCTTGATGGCCCAACAATGGAAAGTTGGCCTGCTGTGGCAGTGGCGTTGTTCCTCTCCCGTGTAGACAACGTGAAGATCAAGCCGCTGAAGTACCGGCAGCTGTCCCTGGCCACCTCCTTCTCGAGGCGCGTGGTGGAAGACTGCGTGCAAGAGACCATCCGCTTGTTCTCTGCGCACGTGCGCAACAAAGAGAAGGTCGCCTTTGCCTTCAGGGACGTCGGCGTTCTGACTTGCCAGGAAGACAAAGTGCACATGAGCTTTTATGCCCGCTGCACCCGGTGGCTGGCGGACCCCTGCAGTGTAAGTTGCTCCGCTTTCCCTGCGATTTCTTTGGGAATCCTATGGAAGGATGAGCGACCTGATGTGTGTTGGCCAGCCGGGACGTGGCAGCCTACTGAAACGCCTTCCCCAGTGCTTGCCCCCACAGCCTTCTCCAGGAGCAAAGAGAGCGAGCGCCTCCTGAGTTTCTTGCCCCTTGCCCCTACAGAAAGCCTGGCAGTGTTATCAGCCGAGCTCTGTTCTTTGCTGTGCAGCTTCTCCGCACCGGCATGAGGGGCTAATGTTCTCGGCAGAGAGCTTAGAGGAGGCTTTGGAGAGGCGGCCTCCTCTTGTGGCAGGAGAATGCTCTGCTGCCTTCAGAAGCAAGGCGAGAGCTGCCTTGGAAGCCTCCCAATGGGTCTGTGTTACATTGCAGAGACTGCCTACGATAGATCTCTCCATCTCCGGCACACCTGCTGCCCTGGGGACCCGGCCTAGCCCTCTGCATGTGTTCCCGAGGTGAGTGCCTTTCCTTTGCAGCCCTTGGCTAACCGAGCAGGCGGCTTCCCGGCTGCTGCTCGGCACCGTGCACCGCCAGGGCTTGACACTCAGCATGGAGTTGGGAATAACTCACACAGAGACTGGTTCCCGCTTCACTAAAGCTCACTTTGGGCTTCTCACACGTGTCTTTGCCTGGAGTGAGCGGGAACCGTGACTGCGTTTCTCATGCCCAGCCTGCCCTCCTTCCCATCAGAGAGCAGGGACTGCACATAGAGAGGCATTTAGGCTACGCCTTCTGTCTTTTGGGGGAGAGTGCCAAAAACCAGCTCCCAAAGAGCTGTGCACGGACACAGAGGAGGGGGGGAATGCAAGAAGGACTCCGGCAGCAGTGAGGAGGATCCGTGTCCGCAAGCTGCAAAGGGGAGACAATGCCCTTCCTTCAAAGCTGGCTTGTCTTTTGGTTTCCAGGTTTCAGCTTGCTGTGCAAGGCAGCGTGGAGGCCCAGGCTGCCCCCGCCGGCTGCCCACAGGAGAAGGAGCAGGAGCTGGAAGAAGAGCTTGGGGCCGTCAGGAGCAGCAAAGGTCAGGGAAGAGATGCCTCCTGACCCGGCTGGGTCCCTGTCCCACGCTGGGTGACAGCAGCCAGGTAAAAATGCACTCCGCAAGCGGCTGCTCTCAAGAGCTTCCTTGTTTCCTCCTTCCAGAGAGGCGTCCTGGCAAGCTCCTGCCGCACCGCGAGGAGCTTTCTCTCCCCGTGCTGCCAAAGTGCGGGGAAGGCGCGAGGCGGCAAGGCATGGAGAGCAAGCCTGCTGCCAGGTGAGAGCCTTGGCGGAAGGGCTGAGGGGCACACTGGGACCTGCGCAGGAGAGACGTCCCCTTTGGACACGCCAGCCCCAGGGACTCAAAAGGCCTCCTGACACTTGTCCAGCAAAGGCTGCCTGCTTGCTGGATGCCAAGCATGCGCCAGTTTGCGGGAGAGCCTCACGTTGCCCTTGTTTTCCTCCAGGGTCATGTCACGCCCTTTTGGGGAGCTGAAGGCAAATCCTTCTTAGCAAACACCTCCTGCCCTTGTGCTAACGCGCCCTGTGGTGTCTCCTCAGGACCCTTGTGAACCAGACGGCCCCCATCCCGGGCACCTCCCCGGGGAAGCAGGTTGGCGTGCAATACCTCCCGCACCCTCCCGCCGGACCTCAGCGTGGCCGTGCCGGCGCCACTCCCAGGGGTGCAGCACAGGTGCGTGATGGGGCTCTGGGTAATCCTGGCATCTCACCCACTCGTAGGAAAGCCCTGGCCTATGAGACTCCCTCCGGAAAGGGCCCTCAGCGCGTAGCCACTGGAGCCGTCGGTGGCCTCTTTGGGTGCTACTTTTGGGCGTAGTTAGGCACTGCTTGTACAACAGCTTTTTCAGCCTGCCTTCTGCCAAAAATCCCGCAAAAGAGTGACGGTGGCGAGGCTCAAGACAAGGGGCGGGAGAGCGGGTGGAAAGCCAGCGCCAACACGCCCCTGCCTGGGCAGAATCCCTGCCCAGACAGACAAGACTAATACTCTTGCCTTTCCGCGGCCCCGCAGGATGCAGCCTGCCCTCCCACGCAGAGGTTTGGAAGAGCTGCCCACGTCTCCCTCTTGAAAGAGGAGCAGAGGCAGCACCAAGCATCGTGGGAGGAACAGCAGGCCGCACTGGAGAAAGAGGCCCGGCGTCAGGCCCAGGTACGGGATGCCTTTGACGGCCCTCTGCAAAAGGGCCTTTCCCACGTCCAGGGCGGCGGAGCCTTGCAGGCAGCCAGGGCCCAGGCGGACGGCTGCCTCCGAGGAGCTGCGCCCAAGCTGGCCCACCCCTTCCGAGGAGGGAGACGGCTGCAGCCAGAAGCGGGCCCAGAAGGAGCCAGGCGCTGCAGCGAGGGCAGCTGGCGGGGGATGCCTCCCCACTGGGCAACCTCTGCCTGCGGTGCCTGCCTTCGAGCCAGAAACCAGCTCTCGGGGGCAGCTGCCTTGAGCCCCTTGGCCCCAGACGTGCCGGCGGCAGAGCCGCAGGGGCTCCGCTCTGGTAGCCCATTGTATCAGCTCCTTGTGTAGCCTGAGTCTGGCTCTACAAGGACTAGGTGCCTCCCCTGCAGCCCAGTGCTGTCTCGCCCATTCACCCCTCCATGCTGAAACCATTTCTTCTTCTTCTCCTTGCAAAACAGATCACACTAGTGGAGCTGCAATACGCCCTCGAGCAGCGTCGTCGCCCAGACACTGACATGCCGGGGAGGCCCCCCCAACGGTAAGCGTGCGTGGGCGCGCAAGCTCAGAGCCAGGGCCTGGCACAGGCAAGGGGCTCTGACCCCCCTGCAGGTGCCAGGACCCCAAATCCCTCAGCTCCAGGACACAACCTATGACAGCCCCGGCTTTCTTCCGACGTGGGTTTGCAGGGGCTGGGGGGGCCGGAAGGCTCCCGGGAGAGCGGGAGCGGGACTTTGCCACTCCTATTGCAGGCAAGCGTCCGCACAAGCAAAGCAGAACATGCAGCTTCTGACTTCCTACAAAGTTCTTCGGGACAGGTGGAAGGAAAGGGTGGAACGAAACCAACGGAGGCTGATGGTGGAGGAGGAGTGGCGCCGGTAAATACCTGGCAACCCAGGCGCGTTCCCCCCTTTCCGCAATGCCCTTCCTGCCATGGCCCTGGGGAAAGAGGGTCTTCTCCAGCCCCGCCTGGAGAAGCACAGAAGCAGCCTTGGAGCCTGGCCTGGCCTCACACATCCCGCCCACTCCAAGGGGGTGGGGGGTGGGGGTGCACCATGACATTTCCAGCAACGTCTCCAGTGGCACAACATCCTCTTCCTGAACCCCGCAGCGCTTTGG
Organism: Dromaius novaehollandiae; assembly: GCF_036370855.1. Taxonomy (NCBI): domain Eukaryota; kingdom Metazoa; phylum Chordata; class Aves; order Casuariiformes; family Dromaiidae; genus Dromaius; species Dromaius novaehollandiae. The sequence goes on along the minus strand of NW_026991438.1, from coordinate 15,809 downwards.
TGATGCGCCACCTCCAGAAGAGAGAGCAGCAGGACCGTGTGCCGGGCAGTTACCACCAAGATGGCTTTTATGCGTGGAAATAAAGGGCCTTTCCGAGCTGCTGTGAGCCTTTCCTTGGTGGGCTGTGAAAGTGCAAGGGGCAGCAGGGCAGCTCCAGAGGGGACGGAAAGGGTCAGGCGGGAGCCAGGAGAGTGGGGCAGCCCCTCTGCCGGGCAGCTCTCACCCCGGCCATGCCCTAGCAGGTGACTTGGGGACTGCCACGCCAGAGAGGAGGCGAGGGAAAGGTTTTGGGGGACAGTGTGTGTGACTCAGCCGCCCAAATCCTGCCAAGCTCTTCCGGGAGCTCCAAGTCTTTGGCTCACCATGTCCCGGTCCAAAGCACTGGTACCTCTCCTCCAGGCAGGCCCTGGGGGACAGCAGCCACTCCTTGGCATGGGCCGCAGCCTGCTCCCTCAGCGTGGTGGCTGAACAGACCCCGAGGCTGGGCAGACCCCCAGCCAGACCCTGGCACCACCGGGGCCAAGGCACCACACGGGAATGCCAGAGCTCCCCCCCGCACTCCCACCACTCCCTCCACCAGCTTGCTCCCAGCAACAGACCTGTCAGCAAAGGGCAAGGGAGCCTTCCCAGGGGCTCAACTCCACTTGGGACTGCAAAGTGAAGACAGCTGGTGCCTGGTCACAGCTGCAGTCCCCAGCCTCTGCCTTGCAAGGGCTTTCTCTGCACAAGCAATGACAGGAAGAGACCCTCCATTAAAGACCCTACGCGGGATCCCACAGGAATTCCTCTGGCCCTCACGGAATAGATGTGCTCCTCTTGAGCCCCACCCATGAGCTCAGCAGGGCAGGGCTCTCGTGCCCTCGTGGGGAGGCACTGGCCATGACTTTTGGAACAGAATCCTGCAGCTTTTGCACAATCCTCGCTCAACCGTCCCAGCAAGGGCTGCGAGGGGACTGTTGGGCCACACTGTGCCCCTGCCCAAAGCACCTCTGGGCCTCGCCTTGAGACCTTGGATTCCTGCCTCGCTTCGCTAGCCTCAGGGCTGCCTTGGCCTGACACCTTGCGCTGTTAGGACTCCTCTCTTGCCGCGCAGCCTAGGCTTCTCCCTTCTCTTACCTCCTGCAAAGGGCAAAACCAAAGCCCCCGCCCAGGGCCAGGCCGCCTCTCTGAGCTCGGCTCGCTGTCAGGCTCACGCTCTTGAGCAAAGCCAGGCAGGTTCCCGCAGGGAAAGCGCGTGCCTGTGCAGCGGAAACCAATCCGCCTTGTGTAGCTAAGAGCAAAGCTGGCACTCCTGGGAGGGAATCCCGTGGCAGTCTGGCGGCTCTTTCCTGGTGGCAACTTCCGCTGCTCCAAACAAGATGCTTCCCAGTTACGGAAGAGCACAGTGCGGGCAAGACATCTTCCCTGCTCTGCCCTCTTCAGTTTGAACCCTGTCTTGCTCTCTTCTTGATGGTGCAGTTGAAGAGCACGGATTCCATCCCTTCTCTATCAATGTCATGATGAGAGCTCTGCTGTTCTTCATAGAAAACTATTTGCTGTGCGACTGAAGGGGCTGGGCTGCTGCTTGGCCATCGCTGTGAGGGAGGGAGCTGTAGAGGACAGGAGCGGAGCCCGACACCACCCCCCGGGCCCAGGGCAATTCCCGGGGCTCCGACTCCCGGCTCTCCCCAGTCCGGAGGAGAATGCCGTAGTCGGTGCTGCTATGCTGCTGGTCTGCACCAAGCTGCCCTTCCTCCTCCTCGCTCTGCCCTGGCGGGGTGACACGTGCCCAGCCTTTGAGCTGGCTATGGGGGAGGAGAGGGAAAGGCTTGGGGGGCTGGGGATCTCTGGAAGGGGGCCGGGTATGCTCCAGAAGTGGGGAGCAGGGGGCTGCACCCAGCCGCTGGCTTGGCTGAGCCCACGAGTCCTGCTGCAAATGTGGGCTCTTGACGTGGAGACCAAAGGCTGCTGCTGGGCCCCTTGGTGCTGCAGCCAGGCTGTGGCTGGGGAGAACAAGCTGGGCTCCGCCCACGTGCCCTGCTCCCAAACCCCTTGCAGGCAATCCCCCCCCTCCAAACCCCGCAGCCTTCCCCAAATCCAGAAACACCCCAAACACCACAACCCTCACTCGCGGCCCAGCCCAGATGCCCCCGGCCCCCTCAGTCCACTGCCTGAGCCCACACAGGGCCACGGGGCTCCTGGGGAGGGCGGGCTGGGCCGGGCCATGTTTTGGAACAGAAGTCTGCAAAGGCCTTGGTGTGAGGCCCTAGAGAAGAGGGATTCTCCTGGGGGCTCAGAGCAACCCACACAGGGCTCAGGGCAGGCGGAGGGAAACCCAGCCCACCACCACTAAACCCCACGGCTCTCCGTGGGGACCATCCCGGATGCTCAGGCCCAGAGCAGGAGGAGGGGCTGTGGGGGCACGGCCACATCCCAGGGCAGCCTCCATCAGGCCTCAGCTCCACAGCGGCTCTCAGCTTCAGGTGAGCTCTCTCAAGAAATACTGCTGTAATTTGAAGCCGTGCCCCGGGCATGTTCAGCAGACTTGGGCTAGGCGTACAGGAGAGAAAAGGCAGCGAGCCCAGGGTGCAGACCTAGGGCTCGCAGCACCAGGGAAGGAGCTCGGAAGGCTGAGAGAGCAACGCTGAGAAGTGAACAAGTCCTTCCCTTCACAGTGATCTGGAAAGCCACATCTCTGACTGACGCTCCTCAAGGCCGAATGGCGTTTCCTTCCACAGCAGGCCGCCTGCGAGCACGCAGAGACTAGCAAGAGGAGGCAGGCTGGGTGCAGGGGTGGTCCCAGACTTCCGTGAGCCAGGGGGCCCCTATGGGGCGGAGCGGGGCAGCAGGGATCCTGAAGGCAAGCCAGAGGTCCTTGGAGAGAATTATTCCCTTTTAGGAGGGGACAGGAAAACTGTCCTGTTTTGTTTCTTGGTGACAAACAGGGTGCTGGTCTTCTTAGCTGTGTGAACTGTGGAAGCGTCAAAAGCTTCTTTTCCGGAGGAGAGAAGGAAAGGTGTCTGGCACGCCATGGGAGGACCTTGCAGGGGCGGCATGGGGGCACCTTTCTCTCTCTGGGGCCACGGAATGGGAGCCATCGCCCTCAGGGCTGCATGCTTCGGAGGCAGGAGCTGGCGTGCCAGACCATAACGCAGGTCCCTTCCCCTGCCCTCCCAAGCCAAAACGGGCCCCTTCCGCTTGGCGGCTCCTGGGGGTTGTTCCCACCCCCGCCCCCGGCCTCCTCCTCCCTCCTCTGGCCAGGCGCCCCTGCGGGCACAGCCTCAGGAACCAGCTGGCGATGCCACAGAGGGGCAGAGATGCCCATCAGGGCAAGGAGACCAGGCTTCTCCTGCTGCAAGAGGAGACGCAGAGACTGCGCTCAGGTGGGCTCTTCCTGTTGCTGAGGGCTGAAAGGAGAGGTGAAGGCAACACCTGCATCTCCCTCCCCCACACCCCTCCCTCCCCCGTCCCCCTTAGTCCTAGGACACAAATCACAGCAACAGCCAGCAACAGGCTACCCACAAGATGCTGTGCCTCTGCGGCTGGGTTCCTTCTCCGTTTTGGACAGGGTCAGCTGCCCAGAGGAGGCAGACATTTATCGGGGCATACGCTGGAGGAACACGGCTGAAACCCTGGCCTTTTTCTGTATTAGGCTCAAAACCAAGACCTAAAACACCCTGTGTTTCATCGTGCCCTCCTTGACAGTCTCATGCGTAGCAGCACTCCTCCAGGAAGAAAATCTCCTCTGCCACAATCCCTCCTGCTCCCCTGCGACTGTACACAGCAGCAGAGGCAAGAGGAAGCTCCTCATGCTTCCCGCAGTCCACCAAGCTCCCGGGGGCGGCGGGGCAAAGGCGGGAAGTAACCAAGGGTGGAGACCAGGGAAGGACGGAAGTTTCTGGAGGCCTGAGATGGCCCGCTGAGGGCGCAGAGCCATGAAGCTGTCTTAGCAAAGAGGTGAGGCCTTCCCCTGGCGGCTGAGGGGAGCAGAAGCGCAGGGGAAGCGATGACAAGAGCCCAAGCACAACAGGCAGAGCGTGTCTTGTGTCACACAGGCCCCAGCATGTGTGCAGCCAAGCACACCGGGCTCCCTGCGCTGGCCGTGGCACGGCTGCTTGAGCCCCACAAGAACTCCACCTCTGTGCTTCCTCTCCCTGCAGAAGTGGAGCGCACAGCCACCAGCTGAGCAGCAGCCCCCTTTTTCTGGTGGGGATGCGTCAGCAGGCACGGGGTCAGTTTGAGAAAAGGGAGGGAGCCCCGAGGGGCGGCTGTTGCTGGGCCGGCATAGGTATGCCAAGGCCCCCGTAGGGGCCCAACAGAACTTGTCTGCCATCTCTTGGTGCTGGTTGAGGCATTTGGATGCTGGGAAGCTTGCGCTGGTCCGCATGGGCTTGACGTCTAGTCAGGGTGCGGCACGCTGTGCTGAACGCCTCTGTGCTGACTTGCACTGCCATTGCAGTCTCTAGGTCGAAGGAAATCGGAGAAACTCTGTTCCTCATTTCTGCTGTAGAGCAAAAGGCCATTTACACGAAAACACGCTGCTTCACGGCAAGAAAAGGACAAGGACACACTGGTGGCATCGGGGCCAGGTGCCAAATGGGTGCTGCCTACAGCCTCCTCTGTTCGGATGAACCGCCTGAGGTTATCCTGCGGGCAAGACGTGTGTGCCGCACGGCCCCAGCCATGAACAACGCTGCGTGTGTCAGGGCTCAGCGTGAGCCAGGGGCTGCCTGGGGGCCGGGGAGCCAGGGGAGACGCCAGGGCCGTCAGGGCAGGGGCCTGGTCCTCCAGGGCGCGTCCCACCTGCCCCCGGTGAGGGCGAAGGGCAGGTCGGGATTGGGAGGGGGGCAGCCCTGAGCCCAGGCCAGCCAGGCACCTCCGTGGTGACAGGGTCAGGCCGAGGCAGGGCCGTGCAGTCAGCCCACGAGGCGGGGTCTGGGTCAGCGGGGCCCCTGGCTGGGGCACCTCTGTGCCCGTGACCTAATGAGCCCCCAGAGATGACACAGTGAGGCTGAGCTCACAGTGGGACGCGCCGCATCACAGAGGTCTCCCCGGTCCCTGGCGGTGTCCGCACTTCCCTGCAAGGCCCAGGCGCTGGCTGGGTGCTGCTCACCGCTGTTCTTTGGAGCTGCTCCGCAGCAAGCAGAGCGGGCAGCAGGCAGCAGGGCCACGCTGGGGGCCCCTCGCCGTCAGGCAGAGGAGCAGGGGCCCGTTGGACAGGAGCCTGGGGCGAGGAGACGACGAGAACGTCCTTTTCCCCTGGCTGCCGAGGCGAGCTAAGGGCAAGGGGCAAGCGGGATGGAGGGCTGCTGGACCGAGACCATCAGCCCAGAGCAGAGCTCCTTGTTCCCAACGCTGCTGCAGCTCTCCACCGAAGGTAAGGGCTTGGGGAGCTGCTTCCCCAGGGGCCACAGAGACTCTTAGCTGTCCAAAGAGCTGTGGAGCTGGGGCTATGAGGGTGGCTGCAGGCGGCTGGGGGCTGCCACGAGAGCCTGGGCTGGGCTGGCCTGGGCTGGCCTGGGCTGGGCTGGGAGGAAAGGGGTGCCCTGTCCCAGAGGGCTGGGCCTGACATGTGTTTCCCTTGCTTTCCAGAGATTATTGCTATTTGGGACGCCGTGTCCAATTACATCCTGGAAGAGCTGATGCAGGACAAGGTGGGCTGGTGTCCTGGAGGGTTTTGGCTGTCCAGGGAGCCCTGGGTGCCCGGGAGCAAGCCTTCCCCCAGCCCCACAGCTGCACACCACACCTGGCCCGCCTGCTGCACAGCAGCTTTTTGGCCAGCCGGGAGAGAAACCCCGTGCAGCTCTAGTGTGAGACAGCATCTGGCACGTCCCAGGGCTCCCCGCTTCCCTGCGGCCCCCCACAAAAGACCGCGCAGAGAGACAGGGCTCTGTGCCAGGGCTGCTGGAAACCCCGGGGATCTTCTCTAGCTGAGGGACGTTAGTGAACCTCTCAAGGAGGGTGAGGGACAATGCGGAGAACGTGGCTCTTCTCTAAAGCCTTCCCCAAGTGCCCCTTGCACGTCAGCAGCAGAGAGGGCACAGAGCAGCGTTCCCACGCTCCGACAAACAGCACTTTTTCCCTCGCCAAAAGCCTTCCTGGTGGGCCTTTGTGTCTTTGCTGTGTGCAGGGTGTGCTGCTAGCGGGGCTCGGCACCTTCTGCACGGTCCGGGAGCCACTGCGCCCTGGCAAAGACAACGTGGTGACAGTTCGAAGGCCTGTGTTCCAGCTGGAAATGGACATGGTCTGGCTGCAGAGGCTCCAGCGTCCCAAAGTGACTCTGCCTGGTGAGTTGGCAGCGGCCACCCTCTGCTTCCCCTTGCCACATCACCTGTGGGGCAGGGGGTGGCTGCTCCCTGCTCTTTGGGAGGGGCAGGCAGAAGTAGCGATGTCCAGCTCCATCGCCCCGCAGAGAGCTCTTTCCGAGAAGGACCTTTTCTCTAGGCGTTTGTACTACAGAATAGTGCTTGCACACAGTCAGGCTCTCTCTCTCTTTTTGAACTGCCCTAACAACTGCCTCCGTGCCACTCGCCTCTCTTGATGGCCCAACAATGGAAAGTTGGCCTGCTGTGGCAGTGGTGTTGTTCCTCTCCCGTGTAGACAACGTGAAGATCAAGCCGCTGAAGTACCGGCAGCTGTCCCTGGCCACCTCCTTCTCGAGGCGCGTGGTGGAAGACTGCGTGCAAGAGACCATCCGCTTGTTCTCTGCGCACGTGCGCAACAAAGAGAAGGTCGCCTTTGCCTTCAGGGACGTCGGCGTTCTGACTTGCCAGGAAGACAAAGTGCACATGAGCTTTTATGCCCGCTGCACCCGGTGGCTGGCGGACCCCTGCAGTGTAAGTTGCTCCGCTTTCCCTGCGATTTCTTTGGGAATCCTATGGAAGGACGAGCGACCTGATGTGTGTTGGCCAGCCGGGACGTGGCAGCCTACTGAAACGCCTTCCCCAGTGCTTGCCCCCACAGCCTTCTCCAGGAGCAAAGAGAGCGAGCGCCTCCTGAGTTTCTTGCCCCTTGCCCCTACAGAAAGCCTGGCAGTGTTATCAGCCGAGCTCTGTTCTTTGCTGTGCAGCTTCTCCGCACCGGCATGAGGGGCTAATGTTCTCGGCAGAGAGCTTAGAGGAGGCTTTGGAGAGGCGGCCTCCTCTTGTGGCAGGAGAATGCTCTGCTGCCTTCAGCAGCAAGGCGAGAGCTGCCTTGGAAGCCTCCCAATGGGTCTGTGTTACATTGCAGAGACTGCCTACGATAGATCTCTCCATCTCCGGCACACCTGCTGCCCTGGGGACCCGGCCTAGCCCTCTGCATGTGTTCCCGAGGTGAGTGCCTTTCCTTTGCAGCCCTTGGCTAACCGAGCAGGCGGCTTCCCGGCTGCTGCTCGGCACCGTGCACCGCCAGGGCTTGACACTCAGCATGGAGTTGGGAATAACTCACACAGTGACCGGTTCCCGCTTCACTAAAGCTCACTTTGGGCTTCTCACACGTGTCTTTGCCTGGAGTGAGCGGGAACCGTGACTGCGTTTCTCATGCCCAGCCTGCCCTCCTTCCCATCAGAGAGCAGGGACTGCACACAGAGAGGCATTTAGGCTACGCCTTCTGTCTTTTGGGGGAGAGTGCCAAAAACCAGCTCCCAAAGAGCTGTGCACGGACACAGAGGAGGGGGGATGCAAGAAGGACTCCGGCAGCAGTGAGGAGGATCCGTGTCCGCAAGCTGCAAAGGGGAGACAATGCCCTTCCTTCAAAGCTGGCTTGTCTTTTGGTTTCCAGGTTTCAGCTCGCTGTGCAAGGCAGCGTGGAGGCCCAGGCTGCCCCCGCCGGCTGCCCACAGGAGAAGGAGCAGGAGCTGGAAGAAGAGCTTGGGGCCGTCAGGAGCAGCAAAGGTCAGGGAAGAGATGCCTCCTGACCCGGCTGGGTCCCTGTCCCACGCTGGGTGACAGCAGCCAGGTAAAAATGCACTCCGCAAGCGGCTGCTCTCAAGAGCTTCCTTGTTTCCTCCTTCCAGAGAGGCGTCCTGGCAAGCTCCTGCCGCACCGCGAGGAGCTTTCTCTCCCCGTGCTGCCAAAGTGCGGGGAAGGCGCGAGGCAGCAAGGCATGGAGAGCAAGCCTGCTGCCAGGTGAGAGCCTTGGCGGAAGGGCTGAGGGGCACACTGGGACCTGCGCAGGGGAGACGTCCCCTTTGGACACGCCAGCCCCAGGGACTCAAAAGGCCTCCTGACACTTGTCCAGCAAAGGCTGCCTGCTTGCTGGATGCCAAGCATGCGCCAGTTTGCGGGAGAGCCTCACGTTGCCCTTGTTTTCCTCCAGGGTCATGTCACGCCCTTTTGGGGAGCTGAAGGCAAATCCTTCTTAGCAAACACCTCCTGCCCTTGTGCTAACGCGCCCTGTGGTGTCTCCTCAGGACCCTTGTGAACCAGACGGCCCCCATCCCGGGCACCTCCCCGGGGAAGCAGGTTGGCGTGCAATACCTCCCGCACCCTCCCGCCGGACCTCGGCGTGGCCGTGCCGGCGCCACTCCCAGGGGTGCAGCACAGGTGCGTGATGGGGCTCTGGGTAATCCTGGCATCTCACCCACTCGTAGGAAAGCCCCGGCCTATGAGACTCCCTCCGGAAAGGGCCCTCAGCACGTAGCCACTGGAGCCGTCGGTGGCCTCTTTGGGTGCTACTTTTGGGCGTAGTTAGGCACTGCTTGTACAACAGCTTTTTCAGCCTGCCTTCTGCCGAAAATCCCGCAAAAGAGTGACGGTGGAGAGGCTCAAGACAAGGGGCGGGAGAGCGGGTGGAAAGCCAGCGCCAACACGCCCCTGCCCAGAATCCCTGCCCAGACAGACAAGACTAATACTCTTGCCTTTCCGCGGCCCCGCAGGATGCAGCCTGCCCTCCCACGCAGAGGTTTGGAAGAGCTGCCCACGTCTCCCTCTTGAAAGAGGAGCAGAGGCAGCACCAAGCATCGTGGGAGGAACAGCAGGCCGCACTGGAGAAAGAGGCCCGGCGTCAGGCCCAGGTACGGGATGCCTTTGACGGCCCTCTGCAAAAGGGCCTTTCCCACGTCCAGGGCGGCGGAGCCTTGCAGGCAGCCAGGGCCCAGGCGGACGGCTGCCTCCGAGGAGCTGCGCCCAAGCTGGCCCACCCCTTCCGAGGAGGGAGACGGCTGCAGCCAGAAGCGGGCCCAGAAGGAGCCAGGCGCTGCAGCGAGGGCAGCTGGCGGGGGATGCCTCCCCACTGGGCAACCTCTGCCTGCGGTGCCTGCCTTCGAGCCAGAAACCAGCTCTCGGGGGCAGCTGCCTTGAGCCCCTTGGCCCCAGACGTGCCGGCGGCAGAGCCGCAGGGGCTCCGCTCTGGTAGCCCATTGTATCAGCTCCTTGTGTAGCCTGAGTCTGGCTCTACAAGGACTAGGTGCCTCCCCTGCAGCCCAGTGCTGTCTCGCCCATTCACCCCTCCATGCTGAAACCATTTCTTCTTCTTCTCCTTGCAAAACAGATCACACTAGTGGAGCTGCAATACGCCCTCGAGCAGCGTCGTCGCCCAGACACTGACATGCCGGGGAGGCCCCCCCAACGGTAAGCGTGCGTGGGCGCGCAAGCTCAGAGCCAGGGCCTGGCACAGGCGAGGGGCTCTGACCCCCCCTGCAGGTGCCAGGACCCCAAATCCCTCAGCTCCAGGACACAACCTACGACAGCCCCGGCTTTCTGCCGACGTGGGTTTGCAGGGGCTGGGGGGGCCGGAAGGCTCCCGGGAGAGCGGGAGCGGGACTTTGCCACTCCTATTGCAGGCAAGCGTCCGCGCAAGCAAAGCAGAATGTGCAGCTTCTGACTTCCTACAAAGTTCTTCGGGACAGGTGGAAGGAAAGGGTGGAACGAAACCAACAGAGGCTGATGGTGGAGGAGGAGCGGCGCCGGTAAATACCTGGCAACCCAGGCGCGTTCCCCCCTTTCCGCAATGCCCTTCCTGCCATGGCCCTGGGGAAAGAGGGTCTTCTCCAGCCCCGCCTGGAGAAGCACAGAAGCAGCCTTGGAGCCTGGCCTGGCCTCACACATCCCGCCCACTCCAAGGGGGTGGGGGGTGGGGGTGCACCATGACATTTCCAGCAACGTCTCCAGTGGCACAACATCCTCTTCCTGAACCCCGCAGCGCTTTGGTGATGCGCCACCTCCAGAAGAGAGAGCAGCAGGACCGTGTGCCGGGCAGTTACCACCAAGATGGCTTTTATGCGTGGAAATAAAGGGCCTTTCCGAGCTGCTGTGAGCCTTTCCTTGGTGGGCTGTGAAAGTGCAAGGGGCAGCAGGGCAGCTCCAGAGGGGACGGAAAGGGTCAGGCGGGAGCCAGGAGAGTGGGGCAGCCCCTCTGCCGGGCAGCTCTCACCCCGGCCATGCCCTAGCAGGTGACTTGGGGACTGCCACGCCAGAGAGGAGGCGAGGGAAAGGTTTTGGGAGGACAGTGTGTGTGACTCAGCCGCCCAAATCCTGCCAAGCTCTTCTGGGGGCTCCAAGTCTTTGGCTCACCACATCCCAGTCCAAAGCACTGGCACCTCTCCTCCAGGCAGGCCCTGGGGGACGGCAGCCACTCCTTGGCATGGGCCGCAGCCTGCTCCCTCAGCATTACGGCTGGGCAGACCCCCAGCCAGACTCTGGCACCGCCAGGGCCGAGGCACCACACAGGAATGCCAGAGCTCCCAGCACTCCGTCAGCTTCCTCGCCAAGGAGTGGAGTGGCTTGAGGGGAAGGGCAGAGGGTCAGTAATTGCGAGGGTGGCCACACATGCGCGGGTCAGTGTAGGGCCGAAGAGTCCTTGGCTGGGAGCACTTGCTGGTGGGCATGGCAAGGCAGTAGAGCGGCCAGGACGGCATTTCTGTTGTGAGTCATCCAGCAGGGACGGTGTCAAGGTGGAATAAGTGTGGAAGCGCAGAGGCACAGTGGTTTGGGGACTGAACTCGGCATGGCTGGGCTAGTGTAGGGCCCAAGAGAACTTGGTATGAGCACTTCTTGGTGCTGGCAGCAAGGGAGAAGTTTGGCCAGGATTGCATTGCTTCTGGAAGTCATCCTGTCAGCATGGTGTCAACCTGGGAAAAGAGAGGCAGTGCAGAGGTGCAGGTGTGCTGGGGCAGCTCCAGGCATTGCAGCACCAGTAGAGGTGCTCAAGAGGCCTGGGCTGCGAATGCCTTTTCATCGTCGTGGCAAGCAAGTACTTTGGCCCAAAACCCTTTTCTCGCGGGGATGGGCCAGCAGGCATGGTGTCAGGTTGGGAAGAGGGGGAAGCACAGGCGTGGCGGGGGAGCTGTTTCAAAGGTCTTCTCTCCTTTGTGCAATGCTGGCAGTAGACATGGTGTGAGTATGTCGCTTCAGGGGGAAGGCAGAGCGACCATTCTGGTGGGCCTACAGTCAGTATGGCAGGGCCAGAGTGCGTGAGTCAGCTCTACCACCAAGAAATGCTCACAGACTAGTACATCTGGGCCCCTACCATTGCCTTGGCATATGCCTGTCCCAGCCCCACAAGAATTCCCCTCTGCTCTTCCTTCCTCCTCCCACACTGACACCATGTCTACTGACTGATTTCCACTCTAAATGTGACACTGAAAAAATGGCTCAACCACAAAGAAGTGCTTGCAGACACGTTCTCTTGGGCCCCTACCGTTGCCTTGCCATTCCTATTCCAACCACCGAACTATTGCCCCAGTACGCTTCCTCCTTCTTCACAAACTGACACCATGCCTACAACAGATTCCAACAGGAAGGGCCACCCTGATTAACAGGCCCCCACAGCAACAAGTGCTCACGGACAAGTTCTCTCAGGCTCCTACCGGTCCCTTCACATGCACAAGTTTGTGAGGAGCGCGGAAGCGCAGAGAGGCAGTTGTTGTGGGGCTGGAATAGGCATAGCAGGGCCAGCGTAGGAGCCCAAGAGAACTTGTCTGAGAGCTCCCTATGCTGGAATGACTGGCTGGGTAGATGAGGGGAGAGCAGTGGATGTTGTCTACCTTGACTTCAGCAAGGCTTTTGACACTGTCTCCTGCAACATCCTCATAGGCACGCAGAGCAAGTGTGGGCTAGGTGAGTGGACAGTGAGGTGGGCTAGGTGAGTAGGCAGCGAACTGAAAACTGGCTGAATGGCAGAGCTCAGAGGGGTGTGATCAGTGGCATGAAGTCTTGCTGGAGGTCTGTAGCTAGCGCTCCACCCCAGGTGTCAATACTGGGTCCAATATTATTCAACTTCTTCATCAGTGACCCCGATGAGGGGACAGAGTGCACCCTCAGCAAGTTTGCTGATGACACAAAACTGGGAGGAGTGGCTGATACACCAGAGGGCTGTGCTGCCATTCAGAGGGACCTGGACAGGCTGGAGAGATGGGCACAGGGGAACCTCACAAGTTCAATAAAGGGAAGTGCAGAATGCTGCACCTAAGGAGAAATAATCCCATGCACCAGGACAGGCCGGAGGCCCACCTACTGGAAAGCAGCTCTGCAGAGAAGGACACGGGAGACCTGCTGGACAGCAAGTTGACCATGAGCCAATAACGTGGCCTTGTGGACAAGAAGGCCAATGATATGCTGGGGTGCATTAGGAAGAGCATTGCCAGCAAGTCAAGGGAGGTGATTCTCGCCCTCTACTCAGCCCTGGTGAGGCCACACCTGGAGCGTGCATCCAGTTCTGGGCTGCCCAGTGTAAAAGACATATGGAGCTACTAGAGCAAGTCCAAAGAAGGGCTGCTAAGATGATTAAGGGAGCATCACCCTCTCCATCTCCCAAGTCAAGCCAAAAGACTAACACACTGGACACAACTATTTTACCCTCAGAAGCAGAAGCTGAATGCTTTCTTCAAGCTTGCTATAAGCTTTCCATCCCAAGACAAACTCCCTGAGCTGCAACAACACGGGAGGAGGAAGGGTTCCCAACCAATCTGCGCCAGACCATATGCGCCAGACCATATGCGGACAGCGTAGAGGACACAACTGCTCACGCAATGTTGAGTCACTGCCCCAACACCCCTTCTTCATTTCCTCAGCAAAAGGGACTTCTTTTTGTTTCGCGTTTATCACTGGTGATATCGCAGTACAGGATCCCAGCTGTACAAGGGGAAGGCTCCTTACCTTGCTTGCACTGGCTGTGCTCCTGCTCTGAATTGTGGACATGCATTTCTTGGGGCAAGCCAACTTTGCTGTGTAATCATCTGCAAAGAGGAAAAGAAATATGCTTGTATGGATCACCTGGATATCACATCTGTTCACCAGCGGGGAAGTCATGCTTGCAAATAGGTGGAGGAAGGGAGAGGAAGAGCCTTAATGGAAGAGCCTCATGTGGTCAAGTTACCAAATCAATTCCCCTTGCCCTTAAACCAGACAAAGAATTTCTGCCTAGGGAAGTCATCTGCAAAATTCCACCCTAAGACTCAGACCTGACCTGAATGGTGTTCACAGAAGCACATTTTACCTTGTTTAGGAGAAAGTCATTCGGATGTTTCAGTTCACTGATATCTGCAGTCGCAGAGCACAAGGTTGGCGGGTCTGAGATTTACTGGAGATTTTGAGGCTACAGCTCTTCCTGGGTTTCCTGCTCTCTTGTCCATGGTGCTTTCATGCCCCTAAGTGACTCAGATGCCTAGAAAGAGTGGGGAAAGGGATGAAATTGTTTTCTAGAGAAAAATGAGGGCATTTCCTGGCGTTTGTTTCCTCCAGAGCCATGCAAAGCAATCCAGAAATCCTCACAGTAACACCCTGGGGAAGGAACTTTAGACCATCCCACCCACTTGCACCTTCTGGGAAAACCAGAGAAACTCACTGCCTGAAACTGCCTGAGGTGCCCCACTGTCTGGAAGCAATGCATACGACCTGAGGGACCTGACCTCTCCTTTGTCGGTCACACCAGAATCATCTTGTCTGGCCTTTTCCCCAGAAGTGTGTGCAAGGAGCACATAAACACAGACCTCAGGGGACAAGCAGATGCAAGTTTATCGTGGTTGGAACGGAAGCTGGCTCTACAAGGAAAGGCTCATGTCACAGGACAGTTAAGGTCCAAGCTATCCACAGAACAGGGTATGGCTATCTGCTAAAAAGTCCAAGCTGCAGACAAGCTGAACATCAGACAACAGAAAGGCAGGCTCGCTTTCCAAGAGCAAAGCTGGACATTATGGTGCCTTCTGGATCGGAGCACTGCTTTTAACACACACAAACACACACACGCAGCAATCCCCTTCTTTCTGCAAAGTGACACAATGAGGTTAAGTATCTACTCCTCATAAAAGTTTCTAGCCTGCTAATACTCCACGTTTTTCAAACAACCCACGCAGTAATGTTACATCTGAGAAAGTCTGCATCAAGTCTTGCTCTTCTGCTCACTCAGAAACAAAGTATGGATTGGAGAAGGAAAAAATGTCTGAGACAGTTTTTCTACCATAACACAGAGGTTCTGCCTGCAACCTGCAGGTCACTAAAACCCTCTGGCTAATGACAAAGACACAAAAGAAAAGACACCTCAGACTCTAACGGAAGCCCTGACTCTCCAGTTCAGCTCAGCAAGGCAGACTTTGTGTCTTTCCTCAACTTCTGCTGATGTTCTTCCCATGCAGATCCACTTTTCCAGGATCAGGGATTTCAAGGCAGGAAAGAGTGGCTATGGCTCACAGGAGCTGTGGTTTTCTCCCAGAATATCACCAGGCACATAGGCTATTAAGTCTCCATTGATTCACAGGAGCACATAAATCTGTTCTGAAAAAAAGCCAGACTAATTCAGGAGCTGCCCTTACTGTAGCTGATCCAGAGGACACTGATCCACACCACTCACTTGTATTTCACGTGACACTGGCATGTCTGAAATTGTTTCTCCTTCTGCAGGGCTTTTCCCTTCCTCTGTAGTTTCTGGAGGGTCACTGTCTTCTGCTGTGAACTGTTTCTGGAGGGTCTTGAGCAGAGCTTTCTTCCTCACAGCACCTAGATGCCCCTTGGAAGGAAGACAGGCCATGCTTATTCTGTAATTCATGCTGTAATTCATGCTGTTCCAGTCCATGAGCTCCAGCTCCGGCTGGCTTGCAGCCATGTCTGTGCCTTACCATGGGCCCCGATTATCCAGACCTGGTCCCTGACACGCAGGCTGACCTCCCAGCCAGACCTCAGCTCTGCCTCACCACCACGGATCTGCACGGCCAGCTGGGCTCCTGGCTGGAGCTGGCCCCCATCCCTGCGCCTGCCCTGCTCCCTTTGCTCCAGGACTGCGGTCTCTCTGAAGGGTAGCACAACCATCCTGTGTATCAGCCACTCCTCCCACTTGTGTATCATCTCCAAACTTGCCAAGGGTGCCCTCTGCCTCATCGTCCAAGTCATTAATCAAGAGGTTAAACACTATTGGCCACAGTACCGACCCTGGGGCACACCTTCAGCGACTGTACCGCTGATCACAACCCTCTGAGACCGGCAGGTCAGCCAGCTTTTTACCTCACTGCCCACTCATCTAGCCCTTACTTTGTGAGCTTGTCTATGAGGATGGCACAGGAGACAGTGTCAGAAGTCTTACTAAGGTCAAGATGAACAACATCCACTGCTCTCCCCTCATCCACCAAGCCAGCCACCTCATCATAGAAGGCTATCGGGGTTGTCAGGCATAATTTCCCCTGTGTGAAGCCATGCTGACTACTCCTGATCACCTCTTGTTCTTAAAATATTTGGAAATGGCTTCCAGGATAAGCTGCTCCATGACCTTCCCAGGGAATGAGGTGAGTCTGGCCTGTAGTTCCCCAGATCCTTCTTCTTGCCCTTCTTGAAGACAGGAGGGACATTTGCTTTCTTCCAGGCCTCAGGAACCTCCTTCAGTCGCCACAACCTTTCAAACATAATCGAGAGTGGCCTCACAAT
>NW_026991435.1:0-41867 GCF_036370855.1 Dromaius novaehollandiae | reverse complement strand
GAGAGACACCGACAGACAGCGACAGACACGGAGAGACATCGACAGACATCGACAGACAGCGACAGACACGGAGAGACATCGGACAGACATCGACAGACAGCGACAGACACGGAGAGACATCGACAGACATCGACAGACAGCGACAGACACGGAGAGACATCGACAGACATCGACAGACAGCGACAGACACGGAGAGACATCGACAGACATCGACAGACAGCGACAGACACGGACAGACAGCGACAGACACGAGAGACAGCGACCAGACAGCGACAGACAGCGACAGACACGGACAGACATCGACAGACAGCGACAGACACGCGACAGACAGCGACAGACACGGAGAGACACCGACAGACAGCGACAGACACGGAGAGACATCGACAGACAGCGACAGACAGCGACAGACACGGAGAGACATCGACGACATCGACAGACAGCGACAGACACGGAGAGACATCGACAGACAGCGACAGACAGCGACAGACACGGAGAGACATCGACAGACAGCGACAGACAGCGACAGACACGGAGAGACAGCGACAGACAGCGACAGACAGCGACAGACACGGAGAGACAGCGACAGACAGCGACAGACAGCGACAGACACGGAGAGACAGCGACAGACAGCGACAGACAGCGACAGACACGGAGAGACAGCGACAGACAGCGACAGACACGGAGAGACAGCGACAGACAGCGACAGACACGGAGAGACAGCGACAGACAGCGACAGACAGCGACAGACACGGAGAGACAGCGACAGACAGCGACAGAACACGGAGAGACAGCGACAGACAGCGACAGACAGCGACAGACACGGAGAGACAGCGACAGACAGCGACAGACAGCGACAGACACGGAGAGACAGCGACAGACAGCGACAGACAGCGACAGACACGGAGAGACAGCGACAGAATTCAAGACAGACAGCGACAGACACGGAGAGACAGCGACAGACAGCGACAGACACGGAGAGACAGCGACAGACAGCGACAGACAGCGACAGACACGACAGACAGCGACAGACACGGAGAGAGACAGCGACAGACACGGAGAGACAGCGACAGACAGCGACAGACAGCGACAGACACGGAGAGACAGCGACAGACAGCGACAGACAGCGACAGACACGGAGAGACAGCGACAGACAGCGACAGACAGCGACAGACACGGAGAGACAGCGACAGACAGCGACAGACAGCGACAGACACGGAGAGACAGCGACAGACAGCGACAGACAGCGACAGACACGGAGAGACAGCGACAGACAGCGACAGACAGCGACAGACACGGAGAGACAGCGACAGACAGCGACAGACAGCGACAGACACGGAGAGACAGCGACAGACAGCGACAGACAGCGACAGACACGGAGAGACAGCGACAGACAGCGACAGACAGCGACAGACACGGAGAGACAGCGACAGACAGCGACAGACAGCGACAGACACGGAGAGACAGCGACAGACAGCGACAGACAGCGACAGACACGGAGAGACAGCGACAGACAGCGACAGACAGCGACAGACACGGAGAGACAGCGACAGACAGCGACAGACAGCGACAGACACGGAGAGACAGCGACAGACAGCGACAGACAGCGACAGACACGGAGAGACAGCGACAGACAGCGACAGACAGCGACAGACACGGAGAGACAGCGACAGACAGCGACAGACAGCGACAGACACGGAGAGACAGCGACAGACAGCGACAGACAGCGACAGACACGGAGAGACAGCGACAGACAGCGACAGACAGCGACAGACACGGAGAGACAGCGACAGACAGCGACAGACAGCGACAGACACGGAGAGACAGCGACAGACAGCGACAGACAGCGACAGACACGGAGAGACAGCGACAGACAGCGACAGACAGCGACAGACACGGAGAGACAGCGACAGACAGCGACAGACAGCGACAGACACGGAGAGACAGCGACAGACAGCGACAGACAGCGACAGACACGGAGAGACAGCGACAGACAGCGACAGACAGCGACAGACACGGAGAGACAGCGACAGACAGCGACAGACAGCGACAGACACGGAGAGACAGCGACAGACAGCGACAGACAGCGACAGACACGGAGAGACAGCGACAGACAGCGACAGACAGCGACAGACACGGAGACAGCGACAGACAGCGACAGACAGCGACAGACACGGAGAGACAGCGACAGACAGCGACAGACAGCGACAGACACGGAGAGACAGCGACAGACAGCGACAGACAGCGACAGACACGGAGAGACAGCGACAGACAGCGACAGACAGCGACAGACACGGAGAGACAGCGACAGACAGCGACAGACAGCGACAGACACGGAGAGACAGCGACAGACAGCGACAGACAGCGACAGACACGGAGAGACAGCGACAGACAGCGACAGACAGCGACAGACACGGAGAGACACAGACAGCGACAGACAGCGACAGACACGGAGAGACAGCGACAGACAGCGACAGACAGCGACAGACACGGAGAGACAGCGACAGACAGGCGACAGACACGGAGAGACAGCGACAGACACGGACAGACAGCGACAGACAGCGACAGACACGGAGAGACAGCGACAGACAGCGACAGACAGCGACAGACACGGAGAGACAGCGACAGACAGCGACAGACAGCGACAGACACGGAGAGACAGCGACAGACAGCGACAGACAGCGACAGACACGGAGAGACAGCGACAGACAGCGACAGACAGCGACAGACACGGAGAGACAGCGACAGACAGCGACAGACAGCGACAGACACGGAGAGACATCGACAGACAGCGACAGACAGCGACAGACACGGAGAGACATCGACAGACAGCGACAGACAGCGACAGACACGGAGAGACATCGACAGACAGCGACAGACAGCGACAGACACGGAGAGACATCGACAGACAGCGACAGACAGCGACAGACACGGAGAGACATCGACAGACAGCGACAGACAGCGACAGACACGGAGAGACATCGACAGACAGCGACAGACAGCGACAGACACGGAGAGACAGCGACAGACAGCGACAGACAGCGACAGACACGGAGAGACATCGACAGACAGCGACAGACAGCGACAGACACGGAGAGACATCGACAGACAGCGACAGACAGCGACAGACACGGAGAGACATCGACAGACAGCGACAGACAGCGACAGACACGGAGAGACATCGACAGACAGCGACAGACAGCGACAGACACGGAGAGACATCGACAGACAGCGACAGACAGCGACAGACACGGAGAGACATCGACAGACAGCGACAGACAGCGACAGACACGGAGAGACATCCAGACATCGACAACAGGACAGACAGCGACAGACCCGGACGAGACATCGACAGACAGCGACAGACAGCGACAGACACGGAGAGACATCGACAGACAGCGACAGACAGCGACAGACACGGAGAGACATCGACAGACAGCGACAGACAGCGACAGACACGGAGAGACATCGACAGACAGCGACAGACAGCGACAGACACGGAGAGACATCGACAGACAGCGACAGACAGCGACAGACACGGAGAGACATCGACAGACAGCGACAGACAGCGACAGACACGGAGAGACATCGACAGACAGCGACAGACAGCGACAGACACGGAGAGACATCGACAGACAGCGACAGACAGCGACAGACACGGAGAGACAGCGACAGACAGCGACAGACAGCGACAGACACGGAGAGACAGCGACAGACACGGAGAGACATCGACAGACAGCGACAGACAGCGACAGACACGGAGAGACATCGACAGACAGCGACAGACAGCGACAGACACGGAGAGACAGCGACAGACAGCGACAGACACGGAGAGACAGCGACAGACAGCGACAGACACGGAGAGACATCGACAGACAGCGACAGACACGGAGAGACATCGACAGACAGCGACAGACACGGAGAGACATCGACAGACAGCGACAGACAGCGACAGACACGGAGAGACAGTGACAGACAGCGACAGACACGGAGAGACAGCGACAGACAGCGACAGACACGGAGAGACAGCGACAGACAGCGACAGACACGGAGAGACATCGACAGACATCGACAGACAGCGACAGACACGGAGAGACAGCGACAGACACGGAGAGACATCGACAGACAGCGGCAGACAGCGACAGACAGCGACAGACACGGAGAGACATCGACAGACAGCGACAGACACGGAGAGACATCGACAGACAGCGACAGACACGGAGAGACATCGACAGACATCGACAGACAGCGACAGACACGGAGAGACATCGACAGACAGCGACAGACACGGAGAGACATCGACAGACAGCGACAGACACGGAGAGACATCGACAGACAGCGACAGACAGCGACAGACACGGAGAGACATCGACAGACAGCGACAGACAGCGACAGACACGGAGAGACATCGACAGACAGCGACAGACAGCGACAGACACGGAGAGACATCGACAGACAGCGACAGACAGCGACAGACACGGAGAGACACGGAGAGACAGCGACAGACAGCGACAGACAGCGACAGACACGGAGAGACAGCGACAGACAGCGACAGACAGCGACAGACACGGAGAGACAGCGACAGACAGCGACAGACAGCGACAGACACGGAGAGACATCGACAGACAGCGACAGACAGCGACAGACACGGAGAGACATCGACAGACAGCGACAGACAGCGACAGACACGGAGAGACATCGACAGACAGCGACAGACAGCGACAGACACGGAGAGACATCGACAGACAGCGACAGACAGCGACAGACACGGAGAGACATCGACAGACAGCGACAGACAGCGACAGACACGGAGGGACATCGACAGACAGCGACAGACAGCGACAGACACGGAGGGACATCGACAGACATCGACAGACAGCGACAGACACGGAGGACATCGACAGACATCGACAGACAGCGACAGACACGGAGGGACATCGACAGACATCGACAGACAGCGACAGACATCGACAGACAGCGACAGACATCGACAGACAGCGACAGACATCGACAGACAGCGACAGACAGCGACAGACAGCGACAGACATCGACAGACAGCGACAGACAGCGACAGACAGCGACAGACACGGAGAGACATCGACAGACAGCGACAGACATCGACAGACAGCGACAGACAGCGACAGACACGGAGAGACATCGACAGACAGCGACAGACACGGAGAGACATCGACAGACAGCGACAGACAGCGACAGACACGGAGAGACATCGACAGACATCGACAGACATCGACAGACAGCGACAGACATCGACAGACAGCGACAGACAGCGACAGACACGGAGAGACATCGACAGACAGCGACAGACAGCGACAGACACGGAGGGACATCGACAGACAGCGACAGACATCGACAGACATCGACAGACAGCGACAGACATCGACAGACAGCGACAGACAGCGACAGACAGCGACAGACACGGAGAGACATCGACAGACAGCGACAGACACGGAGAGACATCGACAGACAGCGACAGACACGGAGAGACATCGACAGACAGCGACAGACACGGAGAGACATCGACAGACAGCGACAGACACGGAGAGACATCGACAGACAGCGACAGACACGGGGAGACATCGACAGACAGCGACAGACACGGAGAGACATCGACAGACAGCGACAGACACGGGGAGACATCGACAGACAGCGACAGACACGGAGAGACATCGACAGACAGCGACAGACACGGGGAGACATCGACAGACAGCGACAGACACGGAGAGACATCGACAGACAGCGACACAGACAGCGACAGACAGCGAGCAGACACGGACAGACAGCGACAGACAGCGACAGACAGCGACAGACACGGAGAGACATCGACAGACAGCGACAGACAGCGACAGACACGGAGAGACATCGACAGACAGCGACAGACAGCGACAGACACGGAGAGACATCGACAGACAGCGACAGACACGGACAGACAGCGACAGACAGCGACAGACAGCGACAGACAGCGACAGACAGCGACAGACACGGACAGACACCGACAGACAGCGACAGACAGCGACAGACAGCGACAGACACGGAGACAGACGCACACGACAGACAGCACGACACGGAGAGACAGCGACAGACAGCGACAGACACGGAGAGACAGCGACAGACAGCGACAGACATCGACAGACAGCACTCGACAGACAGCGACAGACACGGAGAGACATCGACAGACAGCGACAGACATCGACAGACAGCGACAGACACGGAGAGACATCGACAGACAGCGACAGACATCGACAGACAGCGACAGACACGGAGAGACATCGACAGACAGCGACAGACATCGACAGACAGACAGGGACATCGACAGACAGCGACAGACACGGAGAGACATCGACAGACAGCGACAGACACCGACAGACAGCGACAGACACGGAGAGACATCGACAGACAGCGACAGACACGGAGAGACATCGACAGACAGCGACAGACATCGACAGACAGCGACAGACACGGAGAGACATCGACAGACAGCGACAGACATCGACAGACAGCGACAGACACGGAGAGACATCGACAGACAGCGACAGACATCGACAGACAGCGACAGACACGGAGAGACATCGACAGACAGCGACAGACAGCGACAGACAGCGACAGACACGGAGAGACATCGACAGACAGCGACAGACATCGACAGACAGCGACAGACACGGAGAGACATCGACAGACAGCGACAGACATCGACAGACAGCGACAGACACGGAGAGACATCGACAGACAGCGACAGACATCGACAGACAGCGACAGACACGGAGAGACATCGACAGACAGCGACAGACATCGACAGACAGCGACAGACACGGAGAGACATCGACAGACAGCGACAGGCATCGACAGACAGCGACAGACACGGAGAGACATCGACAGACAGCGACAGGCATCGACAGACAGCGACAGACACGGAGAGACATCGACAGACAGCGACAGGCATCGACAGACAGCGACAGACACGGAGAGACATCGACAGACAGCGACAGGCATCGACAGACAGCGACAGACACGGAGAGACATCGACAGACACGGAGAGACAGCGACGAAGACACGGAGAGACACGCAGGGACAGACACGGAGAGACATCGACAGACAGCGACAGACATCGACAGACAGCGACAGACACGGAGAGACATCGACAGACAGCGACAGACACGGAGAGACATCGACAGACAGCGACAGACACGGAGAGACATCGACAGACAGCGACAGACACGGAGAGACATCGACAGACAGCGACAGACACGGAGAGACATCGACAGACAGCGACAGACACGGAGAGACATCGACAGACAGCGACAGACACGGAGAGACATCGACAGACAGCGACAGACACGGAGAGACATCGACAGACAGCGACAGACACGGAGAGACATCGACAGACAGCGACAGACACGGAGAGACACATCACGACAGACAGCGACAGACACGGAGAGACATCGACAGACAGCGACAGACACCGACAGACAGCGACAGACACGGAGAGACATCGACAGACAGCGACAGACACCGACAGACAGCGACAGACACGGAGAGACACCGACAGACAGCGACAGACACGGAGAGACCACGACAGACAGCGACAGACACGGAGAGACACCGACAGACAGCGACAGACACCGACAGACAGCGACAGACACGGAGAGACACCGACAGACAGCGACAGACACCGACAGACAGCGACAGACACGGAGAGACACCGACAGACAGCGACAGACACCGACAGACAGCGACAGACACGGAGAGACACCGACAGACAGCGACAGACACCGACAGACAGCGACAGACACGGAGAGACACCGACAGACAGCGACAGACATCGACAGACAGCGACAGACACGGAGAGACACCGACAGACACGACAGACAGCGACAGACACGGAGAGACACCGACAGACACCGACAGACATCGACAGACAGCGACAGACACGGAGAGACACCGACAGACACCGACAGACATCGACAGACAGCGACAGACACGGAGAGACAGCGACAGACAGCGACAGACACGGAGAGACAGCGACAGACACGGAGAGACATCGACAGACAGCGACAGACACGGAGAGACATCGACAGACAGCGACAGACACGGAGAGACATCGACAGACAGCGACAGACACGGAGAGACATCGACAGACAGCGACAGACACGGAGAGACATCGACAGACAGCGACAGACACGGAGAGACATCGACAGACAGCGACAGACATCGACAGACAGCGACAGACAGCGACAGACACGGAGAGACATCGACAGACAGCGACAGACATCGACAGACAGCGACAGACACGGAGAGACATCGACAGACAGCGACAGACAGCGACAGACACGGGAGACATCACAGACATCGACAGAACCCGGAGAGACACCGACCGACAGACACGGAGAGACATCGACAGACAGCGACAGACACGGAGAGACATCGACAGACAGCGACAGACAGGCGACAGACACGGAGAGACATCGACAGACAGCGACAGACACGGAGAGACATCGACAGACACGGAGAGACAGCGACAGACACGGAGAGACAGCGACAGACACGGAGAGACATCGACAGACACGGAGAGACATCGACAGAAAGGAAGACACGGACAGACACGGAGAGACAGCGACAGACACGGAGAGACATCGACAGACACGGAGAGACAGCGACAGACACGGAGAGACATCGACAGACAGCGACAGACAGCGACAGACACGGACAGACAGCGACAGACACGGAGAGACAGCGACAGACACGGAGAGACATCGACAGACAGCGACAGACAGCGACAGACACGGAGAGACAGCGACAGACAGCGACAGACAGCGACAGACACGGAGAGACATCGACAGACAGCGACAGACAGCGACAGACACGGAGAGACATCGACAGACAGCGACAGACAGCGACAGACACGGAGAGACATCGACAGACAGCGACAGACAGCGACAGACACGGAGAGACATCGACAGACAGCGACAGACAGCGACAGACACGGAGAGACATCGACAGACAGCGACAGACAGCGACAGACACGGAGAGACATCGACAGACAGCGACAGACAGCGACAGACACGGAGAGACATCGACAGACAGCGACAGACACGGAGAGACATCGACAGACAGCGACAGACAGCGACAGACACGGAGAGACATCGACAGACAGCGACAGACAGCGACAGACACGGAGAGACATCGACAGACAGCGACAGACAGCGACAGACACGGAGAGACATCGACAGACAGCGACAGACAGCGACAGACACGGAGAGACATCGACAGACAGCGACAGACAGCGACAGACACGGAGAGACATCGACAGACAGCGACAGACAGCGACAGACACGGAGAGACATCGACAGACAGCGACAGACAGCGACAGACACGGAGAGACATCGACAGACAGCGACAGACAGCGACAGACACGGAGAGACATCGACAGACAGCGACAGACAGCGACAGACACGGAGAGACATCGACAGACAGCGACAGACAGCGACAGACACGGAGAGACATCGACAGACAGCGACAGACAGCGACAGACACGGAGAGACATCGACAGACAGCGACAGACAGCGACAGACACGGAGAGACAGCGACAGACAGCGACAGACAGCGACAGACACGGAGAGACAGCGACAGACAGCGACAGACAGCGACAGACACGGAGAGACAGCGACAGACAGCGACAGACAGCGACAGACACGGAGAGACAGCGACAGACAGCGACAGACAGCGACAGACACGGAGAGACAGCGACAGACAGCGACAGACAGCGACAGACACGGAGAGACAGCGACAGACAGCGACAGACAGCGACAGACACGGAGAGACAGCGACAGACAGCGACAGACAGCGACAGACACGGAGAGACAGCGACAGACAGCGACAGACAGCGACAGACACGGAGAGACATCGACAGACAGCGACAGACAGCGACAGACACGGAGAGACAGCGACAGACAGCGACAAGGAGACAGCGACAGACACGGAGAGACATCGACAGACAGCGACAGACAGCGACAGACACGGAGAGACATCGACAGACAGCGACAGACAGCGACAGACACGGAGAGACATCGACAGACAGCGACAGACAGCGACAGACACGGAGAGACATCGACAGACAGCGACAGACAGCGACAGACACGGAGAGACATCGACAGACAGCGACAGACAGCGACAGACACGGAGAGACATCGACAGACAGCGACAGACAGCGACAGACACGGAGAGACATCGACAGACAGGAAACCGACAGACAGCGACAGACACGGAGAGACATCGACAGACAGCGACAGACAGCGACAGACACGGAGAGACATCGACAGACAGCGACAGACAGCGACAGACACGGAGAGACATCGACAGACAGCGACAGACAGCGACAGACACGGAGAGACATCGACAGACAGCGACAGACAGCGACAGACACGGAGAGACATCGACAGACACGGAGAGACAGCGACAGACACGGAGAGACATCGACAGACAGCGACAACACGAGAGACAGCGACAGACACGGAGAGACAGCGACAGACACGGAGAGACATCGACAACAGCGACAGACACCGGGAGACGACAAGACAGACAGCGACAGACACGGAGAGACAGCGACAGACAGACATCGACAGACACACGGACAGACAGCCAGCGACAGGACACGGAGAGACATCGACAGACAGCGACAGACAGCGACAGACACGGAGAGACATCGACAGACAGCGACAGACAGCGACAGACACGGAGAGACATCGACAGACAGCGACAGACAGCGACAGACACGGAGAGACATCGACAGACAGCGACAGACAGCGACAGACACGGAGAGACATCGACAGACAGCGACAGACAGCGACAGACACGGAGAGACATCGACAGACAGCGACAGACAGCGACAGACACGGAGAGACATCGACAGACAGCGACAGACAGCGACAGACACGGAGAGACATCGACAGACAGCGACAGACAGCGACAGACACGGAGAGACATCGACAGACAGCGACAGACAGCGACAGACACGGAGAGACATCGACAGACAGCGACAGACAGCGACAGACACGGAGAGACATCGACAGACAGCGACAGACAGCGACAGACACGGAGAGACATCGACAGACAGCGACAGACAGCGACAGACACGGAGAGACATCGACAGACAGCGACAGACAGCGACAGACACGGAGAGACATCGACAGACAGCGACAGACAGCGACAGACACGGAGAGACATCGACAGACAGCGACAGACAGCGACAGACACGGAGAGACATCGACAGACAGCGACAGACAGCGACAGACACGGAGAGACATCGACAGACAGCGACAGACAGCGACAGACACGGAGAGACATCGACAGACAGCGACAGACAGCGACAGACACGGAGAGACATCGACAGACAGCGACAGACAGCGACAGACACGGAGAGACATCGACAGACAGCGACAGACAGCGACAGACACGGAGAGACATCGACAGACAGCGACAGACAGCGACAGACACGGAGAGACAGCGACAGACAGCGACAGACAGCGACAGACACGGAGAGACAGCGACAGACAGCGACAGACAGCGACAGACACGGAGAGACAGCGACAGACAGCGACAGACAGCGACAGACACGGAGAGACAGCGACAGACAGCGACAGACAGCGACAGACACGGAGAGACAGCGACAGACAGCGACAGACAGCGACAGACACGGAGAGACAGCGACAGACAGCGACAGACAGCGACAGACACGGAGAGACAGCGACAGACAGCGACAGACAGCGACAGACACGGAGAGACAGCGACAGACAGCGACAGACAGCGACAGACACGGAGAGACAGCGACAGACAGCGACAGACAGCGACAGACACGGAGAGACAGCGACAGACAGCGACAGACAGCGACAGACACGGAGAGACAGCGACAGACAGCGACAGACAGCGACAGACACGGAGAGACAGCGACAGACAGCGACAGACAGCGACAGACACGGAGAGACATCGACAGACAGCGACAGACAGCGACAGACACGGAGAGACATCGACAGACAGCGACAGACAGCGACAGACACGGAGAGACATCGACAGACAGCGACAGACAGCGACAGACACGGAGAGACATCGACAGACAGCGACAGACAGCGACAGACACGGAGAGACATCGACAGACAGCGACAGACAGCGACAGACACGGAGAGACATCGACAGACAGCGACAGACAGCGACAGACACGGAGAGACATCGACAGACAGCGACAGACAGCGACAGACACGGAGAGACATCGACAGACAGCGACAGACAGCGACAGACACGGAGAGACATCGACAGACAGCGACAGACAGCGACAGACACGGAGAGACATCGACAGACAGCGACAGACAGCGACAGACACGGAGAGACATCGACAGACACGGAGAGACAGCGACAGACACGGAGAGACATCGACAGACACGGACAGACAGCGACAGACACGGAGAGACATCGACAGACACGGAGAGACATCGACAGACAGCGAGAGACAGCGACAGACACGGAGAGACATCGACAGACACGGAGAGACAGCGACAGACACGGAGAGACATCGACAGACACGGAGAGACAGCGACAGACACGGAGAGACATCGACAGACAGCGACAGACAGCGACAGACACGGAGAGACATCGACAGACATCGACAGACAGCGACAGACACGGAGAGACATCGACAGACATCGACAGACAGCGACAGACACGGAGAGACATCGACAGACAGCGACAGACACGGAGAGACATCGACAGACATCGACAGACAGCGACAGACACGGAGAGACATCGACAGACATCGACAGACAGCGACAGACACGGAGAGACATCGACAGACACCGACAGACAGCGACAGACACGGAGAGACATCGACAGACACCGACAGACAGCGACAGACACGGAGAGACATCGACAGACACCGACAGACATCGACAGACACGGAGAGACACCGACAGACACCGACAGACAGCGACAGACACGGAGAGACACCGACAGACACGGAGAGACAGACCGACAGACACCGACAGACAGCGACAGACACGGAGAGACACCGACAGACACGGAGAGACACCGACAGACATCGACAGACAGGGACAGACACGGAGAGACACGGAGAGACATCGACAGACAGCGACAGACACGGAGAGACACGGAGAGACATCGACAGACAGCGACAGACACGGAGAGACACGGAGAGACATCGACAGACAGCGACAGACACGGAGAGAC
The DNA here is from genome assembly GCF_036370855.1 of Dromaius novaehollandiae. Taxonomy (NCBI): domain Eukaryota; kingdom Metazoa; phylum Chordata; class Aves; order Casuariiformes; family Dromaiidae; genus Dromaius; species Dromaius novaehollandiae. Next base: position 28,622 of record NW_026991435.1, on the reverse strand, counting down.
ACCGACAGACACGTAGAGACAGCGACAGACACGGAGAGACACCGACAGACACGGAGAGACATCGACAGACACGTAGAGACACCGACAGACACGGAGAGACACCGACAGACACGGAGAGACATCGACAGACACGTAGAGACACCGACAGACACGGAGAGACATCGACAGACAGCGACAGACACGGAGAGACATCGACAGACAGCGACAGACATCGACAGACAGCGACAGACACGGAGAGACATCGACAGACAGCGACAGACACGGAGAGACATCGACAGACAGCGACAGACATCGACAGACAGCGACAGACACGGAGAGACATCGACAGACAGCGACAGACACGGAGAGACAGCGACAGACAGCGACAGACACGGAGAGACAGCGACAGACAGCGACAGACACGGAGAGACAGCGACAGACACGGAGAGACAGCGACAGACACGGAGAGACATCGACAGACAGCGACAGACACGGAGAGACAGCGACAGACACGGAGAGACAGCGACAGACACGGAGAGACAGCGACAGACAGCGACAGACACGGAGAGACAGCGACAGACAGCGACAGACACGGAGAGACAGCGACAGACACGGAGAGACATCGACAGACAGCGACAGACACGGAGAGACAGCGACAGACACGGAGAGACAGCGACAGACACGGAGAGACATCGACAGACACGGAGAGACATCGACAGACAGCGACAGACACGGAGAGACATCGACAGACAGCGACAGACAGCGACAGACATCGACAGACATCGACAGACACCGACAGACAGCGACAGACAGCGACAGACAGCGACAGACAGCGACAGACACGGAGAGACATCGACAGACAGCGACAGACATCGACAGACATCGACAGACAGCGACAGACAGCGACAGACAGCGACAGACATCGACAGACAGCGACAGACACGGAGAGACATCGACAGACAGCGACAGACACGGAGAGACATCGACAGACAGCGACAGACACGGAGAGACAGCGACAGACAGCGACAGACATCGACAGACAGCGACAGACACGGAGAGACATCGACAGACAGCGACAAAACACGGAGAGACAGCGACAGACAGCGACAGACACGGAGAGACATCGACAGACAGCGACAGACATCGACAGACAGCGACAGACACGGAGAGACATCGACAGACAGCGACAGACAGCGACAGACAGCGACAGACACGGAGAGACATCGACAGACAGCGACAGACAGCGACAGACAGCGACAGACACGGAGAGACATCGACAGACAGCGACAGACAGCGACAGACAGCGACAGACACGGAGAGACATCGACAGACAGCGACAGACAGCGACAGACAGCGACAGACACGGAGAGACATCGACAGACAGCGACAGACAGCGACAGACAGCGACAGACACGGAGAGACATCGACAGACAGCGACAGACAGCGACAGACAGCGACAGACACGGAGAGACATCGACAGACAGCGACAGACAGCGACAGACAGCGACAGACACGGAGAGACATCGACAGACAGCGACAGACAGCGACAGACACGGAGAGACATCGACAGACACGGAGAGACATCGACAGACAGCGACAGACACGGAGAGACATCGACAGACACGGAGAGACATCGACAGACAGCGACAGACACGGAGAGACACCGACAGACACGGAGAGACATCGACAGACAGCGACAGACACGGAGAGACATCGACAGACACGGAGAGACATCGACAGACAGCGACAGACACGGAGAGACATCGACAGACACGGAGAGACATCGACAGACAGCGACAGACACGGAGAGACATCGACAGACACGGAGAGACATCGACAGACAGCGACAGACACGGAGAGACATCGACAGACACGGAGAGACATCGACAGCGTGACAGCGACAGACACGGAGAGACATCGACAGACACGGAGAGACATCGACAGACACGGAGAGACATCGACAGACAGCGACAGACACGGAGAGACAGCGACAGACACGGAGAACAGCGACAGACACGGAGAGACATCGACAGACACGGAGAGACAGCGACAGACACGGAGAGACAGCGACAGACACGGAGAGACATCGACAGACACGGAGAGACATCGACAGACAGCGACAGACAGCGACAGACACGGAGAGACATCGACAGACAGCGACAGACAGCGACAGACACGGAGAGACATCGACAGACAGCGACAGACAGCGACAGACACGGAGAGACATCGACAGACAGCGACAGACAGCGACAGACACGGAGAGACATCGACAGACAGCGACAGACAGCGACAGACACGGAGAGACATCGACAGACAGCGACAGACAGCGACAGACACGGAGAGACATCGACAGACAGCGACAGACAGCGACAGACACGGAGAGACATCGACAGACAGCGACAGACAGCGACAGACACGGAGAGACATCGACAGACAGCGACAGACACGGAGAGACATCGACAGACAGCGACAGACAGCGACAGACAGCGACAGACATCGACAGACAGCGACAGACACGGAGAGACATCGACAGACAGCGACAGACACGGAGAGACATCGACAGACAGCGACAGACACGGAGAGACATCGACAGACAGCGACAGACACGGAGAGACAGCGACAGACAGCGACAGACATCGACAGACAGCGACAGACACGGAGAGACATCGACAGACAGCGACAGACATCGACAGACAGCGACAGACACGGAGAGACATCGACAGACAGCGACAGACACGGAGAGACATCGACAGACAGCGACAGACATCGACAGACAGCGACAGACACGGAGAGACATCGACAGACAGCGACAGACAGCGACAGACAGCGACAGACACGGAGAGACATCGACAGACAGCGACAGACAGCGACAGACAGCGACAGACACGGAGAGACATCGACAGACAGCGACAGACAGCGACAGACAGCGACAGACACGGAGAGACATCGACAGACAGCGACAGACAGCGACAGACAGCGACAGACACGGAGAGACATCGACAGACAGCGACAGACAGCGACAGACAGCGACAGACACGGAGAGACATCGACAGACAGCGACAGACAGCGACAGACAGCGACAGACACGGAGAGACATCGACAGACAGCGACAGACAGCGACAGACAGCGACAGACACGGAGAGACATCGACAGACAGCGACAGACAGCGACAGACAGCGACAGACACGGAGAGACATCGACAGACAGCGACAGACAGCGACAGACAGCGACAGACACGGAGAGACATCGACAGACAGCGACAGACAGCGACAGACAGCGACAGACACGGAGAGACATCGACAGACAGCGACAGACAGCGACAGACACGGAGAGACATCGACAGACACGGAGAGACATCGACAGACAGCGACAGACACGGAGAGACACCGACAGACACGGAGAGACATCGACAGACAGCGACAGACACGGAGAGACACCGACAGACACGGAGAGACATCGACAGACAGCGACAGACACGGAGAGACATCGACAGACACGGAGAGACATCGACAGACAGCGACAGACACGGAGAGACATCGACAGACACGGAGAGACATCGACAGACAGCGACAGACACGGAGAGACATCGACAGACACGGAGAGACATCGACAGACAGCGACAGACACGGAGAGACAGCGACAGACACGGAGAGACATCGACAGACAGCGACAGACACGGAGAGACAGCGACAGACACGGAGAGACATCGACAGACACGGAGAGACAGCGACAGACACGGAGAGACAGCGACAGACACGGAGAGACAGCGACAGACACGGAGAGACATCGACAGACACGGAGAGACATCGACAGACAGCGACAGACAGCGACAGACACGGAGAGACATCGACAGACAGCGACAGACAGCGACAGACACGGAGAGACATCGACAGACAGCGACAGACAGCGACAGACACGGAGAGACATCGACAGACAGCGACAGACACGGAGAGACATCGACAGACAGCGACAGACACGGAGAGACATCGACAGACAGCGACAGACAGCGACAGACACGGAGAGACATCGACAGACAGCGACAGACAGCGACAGACACGGAGAGACATCGACAGACAGCGACAGACAGCGACAGACACGGAGAGACATCGACAGACAGCGACAGACAGCGACAGACACGGAGAGACATCGACAGACAGCGACAGACAGCGACAGACACGGAGAGACATCGACAGACATCGACAGACAGCGACAGACACGGAGAGACATCGACAGACAGCGACAGACACGGAGAGACATCGACAGACAGCGACAGACACGGAGAGACATCGACAGACAGCGACAGACACGGAGAGACATCGACAGACAGCGACAGACACGGAGAGACATCGACAGACATCGACAGACAGCGACAGACACGGAGAGACATCGACAGACATCGACAGACAGCGACAGACACGGAGAGACATCGACAGACATCGACAGACAGCGACAGACACGGAGAGACATCGACAGACATCGACAGACAGCGACAGACACGGAGAGACATCGACAGACACCGACAGACAGCGACAGACACGGAGAGACATCGACAGACATCGACAGACAGCGACAGACACGGAGAGACATCGACAGACACCGACAGACAGCGACAGACACGGAGAGACATCGACAGACAGCGACAGACAGCGACAGACACGGAGAGACATCGACAGACACCGACAGACATCGACAGACACGGAGAGACACCGACAGACACCGACAGACAGCGACAGACACGGAGAGACACCGACAGACACGGAGAGACACCGACAGACATCGACAGACAGGGACAGACACGGAGAGACACGGAGAGACATCGACAGACAGCGACAGACACGGAGAGACACGGAGAGACATCGACAGACAGCGACAGACACGGAGAGACACCGACAGACACGTAGAGACAGCGACAGACACGGAGAGACACCGACAGACACGTAGAGACAGCGACAGACACGGAGAGACATCGACAGACACGTAGAGACACCGACAGACACGGAGAGACACCGACAGACACGGAGAGACATCGACAGACACGTAGAGACACCGACAGACACGGAGAGACACCGACAGACACGGAGAGACATCGACAGACACGGAGAGACATCGACAGACAGCGACAGACATCGACAGACAGCGACAGACACGGAGAGACATCGACAGACAGCGACAGACATCGACAGACAGCGACAGACACGGAGAGACATCGACAGACAGCGACAGACATCGACAGACAGCGACAGACACGGAGAGACATCGACAGACAGCGACAGACATCGACAGACAGCGACAGACACGGAGAGACATCGACAGACAGCGACAGACACGGAGAGACAGCGACAGACAGCGACAGACACGGAGAGACAGCGACAGACAGCGACAGACACGGAGAGACAGCGACAGACACGGAGAGACAGCGACAGACACGGAGAGACATCGACAGACAGCGACAGACACGGAGAGACAGCGACAGACACGGAGAGACAGCGACAGACACGGAGAGACAGCGACAGACAGCGACAGACACGGAGAGACAGCGACAGACAGCGACAGACACGGAGAGACATCGACAGACAGCGACAGACACGGAGAGACAGCGACAGACACGGAGAGACATCGACAGACACGGAGAGACATCGACAGACACGGAGAGACATCGACAGACATCGACAGACATCGACAGACATCGACAGACACCGACAGACAGCGACAGACAGCGACAGACAGCGACAGACAGCGACAGACACGGAGAGACATCGACAGACAGCGACAGACAGCGACAGACATCGACAGACACCGACAGACAGCGACAGACAGCGACAGACAGCGACAGACAGCGACAGACATCGACAGACACCGACAGACAGCGACAGACAGCGACAGACAGCGACAGACATCGACAGACAGCGACAGACACGGAGAGACATCGACAGACAGCGACAGACACGGAGAGACATCGACAGACAGCGACAGACACGGAGAGACATCGACAGACAGCGACAGACATCGACAGACAGCGACAGACACGGAGAGACATCGACAGACAGCGACAGACACGGAGAGACATCGACAGACAGCGACAGACATCGACAGACAGCGACAGACACGGAGAGACATCGACAGACAGCGACAGACATCGACAGACAGCGACAGACACGGAGAGACATCGACAGACAGCGACAGACAGCGACAGACAGCGACAGACACGGAGAGACATCGACAGACAGCGACAGACAGCGACAGACAGCGACAGACACGGAGAGACATCGACAGACAGCGACAGACAGCGACAGACACGGAGAGACATCGACAGACAGCGACAGACAGCGACAGACAGCGACAGACACGGAGAGACATCGACAGACAGCGACAGACAGCGACAGACAGCGACAGACACGGAGAGACATCGACAGACAGCGACAGACAGCGACAGACAGCGACAGACACGGAGAGACATCGACAGACAGCGACAGACAGCGACAGACAGCGACAGACACGGAGAGACATCGACAGACAGCGACAGACAGCGACAGACAGCGACAGACACGGAGAGACATCGACAGACAGCGACAGACAGCGACAGACAGCGACAGACACGGAGAGACATCGACAGACAGCAACAGACAGCGACAGACAGCGACAGACACGGAGAGACATCGACAGACAGCGACAGACAGCGACAGACAGCGACAGACACGGAGAGACATCGACAGACAGCGACAGACACGGAGAGACATCGACAGACAGCGACAGACACGGAGAGACATCGACAGACACGGAGAGACATCGACAGACAGCGACAGACACGGAGAGACATCGACAGACACGGAGAGACATCGACAGACAGCGACAGACACGGAGAGACATCGACAGACACGGAGAGACATCGACAGACAGCGACAGACACGGAGAGACATCGACAGACAGCGACAGACACGGAGAGACATCGACAGACACGGAGAGACATCGACAGACAGCGACAGACACGGAGAGACATCGACAGACACGGAGAGACATCGACAGACAGCGACAGACACGGAGAGACATCGACAGACACGGAGAGACATCGACAGACACGGAGAGACATCGACAGACACGGAGAGACATCGACAGACACGGAGAGACATCGACAGACAGCGACAGACACGGAGAGACAGCGACAGACACGGAGAGACAGCGACAGACACGGAGAGACATCGACAGACAGCGACAGACACGGAGAGACATCGACAGACAGCGACAGACACGGAGAGACATCGACAGACACGGAGAGACATCGACAGACAGCGACAGACACGGAGAGACATCGACAGACAGCGACAGACACGGAGAGACATCGACAGACACGGAGAGACATCGACAGACACGGAGAGACATCGACAGACAGCGACAGACACGGAGAGACATCGACAGACACGGAGAGACATCGACAGACAGCGACAGACACGGAGAGACATCGACAGACACGGAGAGACATCGACAGACACGGAGAGACATCGACAGACAGCGACAGACACGGAGAGACAGCGACAGACACGGAGAGACATCGACAGACACGGAGAGACAGCGACAGACACGGAGAGACAGCGACAGACACGGAGAGACAGCGACAGACACGGAGAGACATCGACAGACAGCGACAGACAGCGACAGACACGGAGAGACATCGACAGACAGCGACAGACAGCGACAGACACGGAGAGACATCGACAGACAGCGACAGACAGCGACAGACACGGAGAGACATCGACAGACAGCGACAGACAGCGACAGACACGGAGAGACATCGACAGACAGCGACAGACAGCGACAGACACGGAGAGACATCGACAGACAGCGACAGACAGCGACAGACACGGAGAGACATCGACAGACAGCGACAGACAGCGACAGACACGGAGAGACATCGACAGACAGCGACAGACAGCGACAGACACGGAGAGACAGCGACAGACAGCGACAGACAGCGACAGACACGGAGAGACATCGACAGACAGCGACAGACAGCGACAGACACGGAGAGACATCGACAGACAGCGACAGACAGCGACAGACACGGAGAGACATCGACAGACACGGAGAGACATCGACAGACACGGAGAGACATCGACAGACAGCGACAGACATCGACAGACAGCGACAGACACGGAGAGACATCGACAGACAGCGACAGACAGCGACAGACAGCGACAGACACGGAGAGACATCGACAGACAGCGACAGACAGCGACAGACACGGAGAGACATCGACAGACAGCGACAGACAGCGACAGACACGGAGAGACATCGACAGACAGCGACAGACAGCGACAGACACGGAGAGACATCGACAGACAGCGACAGACAGCGACAGACACGGAGAGACATCGACAGACAGCGACAGACAGCGACAGACACGGAGAGACATCGACAGACAGCGACAGACAGCGACAGACACGGAGAGACATCGACAGACACGGAGAGACATCGACAGACAGCGACAGACACGGAGAGACACCGACAGACACGGAGAGACATCGACAGACAGCGACAGACACGGAGAGACATCGACAGACACGGAGAGACATCGACAGACAGCGACAGACACGGAGAGACATCGACAGACACGGAGAGACATCGACAGACAGCGACAGACACGGAGAGACATCGACAGACACGGAGAGACAGCGACAGACACGGAGAGACATCGACAGACAGCGACAGACACGGAGAGACAGCGACAGACACGGAGAGACATCGACAGACAGCGACAGACAGCGACAGACACGGAGAGACAGCGACAGACACGGAGAGACATCGACAGACACGGAGAGACATCGACAGACAGCGACAGACAGCGACAGACACGGAGAGACATCGACAGACAGCGACAGACAGCGACAGACACGGAGAGACATCGACAGACAGCGACAGACAGCGACAGACACGGAGAGACATCGACAGACAGCGACAGACAGCGACAGACACGGAGAGACATCGACAGACAGCGACAGACAGCGACAGACACGGAGAGACATCGACAGACAGCGACAGACAGCGACAGACACGGAGAGACATCGACAGACAGCGACAGACAGCGACAGACACGGAGAGACATCGACAGACAGCGACAGACAGCGACAGACACGGAGAGACATCGACAGACAGCGACAGACAGCGACAGACACGGAGAGACATCGACAGACAGCGACAGACAGCGACAGACACGGAGAGACATCGACAGACAGCGACAGACAGCGACAGACACGGAGAGACATCGACAGACAGCGACAGACAGCGACAGACACGGAGAGACAGCGACAGACAGCGACAGACAGCGACAGACACGGAGAGACATCGACAGACAGCGACAGACAGCGACAGACACGGAGAGACATCGACAGACAGCGACAGACAGCGACAGACACGGAGAGACATCGACAGACACGGAGAGACATCGACAGACACGGAGAGACATCGACAGACAGCGACAGACATCGACAGACAGCGACAGACACGGAGAGACATCGACAGACAGCGACAGACAGCGACAGACAGCGACAGACACGGAGAGACATCGACAGACAGCGACAGACAGCGACAGACAGCGACAGACACGGAGAGACATCGACAGACAGCGACAGACAGCGACAGACAGCGACAGACACGGAGAGACATCGACAGACAGCGACAGACACGGAGAGACATCGACAGACACGGAGAGACATCGACAGACACGGAGAGACATCGACAGACAGCGACAGACATCGACAGACAGCGACAGACACGGAGAGACATCGACAGACAGCGACAGACAGCGACAGACAGCGACAGACACGGAGAGACATCGACAGACAGCGACAGACACGGAGAGACATCGACAGACAGCGACAGACACGGAGAGACATCGACAGACAGCGACAGACACGGAGAGACATCGACAGACACGGAGAGACATCGACAGACAGCGACAGACAGCGACAGACAGCGACAGACACGGAGAGACACGGAGAGACATCGACAGACACGGAGAGACATCGACAGACACGGAGAGACATCGACAGACACGGAGAGACAGCGACAGACATCGACAGACATCGACAGACACGGAGAGACATCGACAGACACGGAGAGACATCGACAGACACGGAGAGACATCGACAGACACGGAGAGACATCGACAGACACGGAGAGACATCGACAGACACGGAGAGACATCGACAGACACGGAGAGACATCGACAGACACGGAGAGACATCGACAGACACGGAGAGACAGCGACAGACACGGAGAGACAGCGACAGACAGCGACAGACACGGAGAGACATCGACAGACAGCGACAGACACGGAGAGACAGCGACAGACAGCGACAGACACGGAGAGACAGCGACAGACAGCGACAGACACGGAGAGACAGCGACAGACAGCGACAGACACGGAGAGACAGCGACAGACAGCGACAGACACGGAGAGACAGCGACAGACAGCGACAGACACGGAGAGACAGCGACAGACAGCGACAGACACGGAGAGACAGCGACAGACAGCGACAGACACGGAGAGACATCGACAGACAGCGACAGACACGGAGAGACATCGACAGACAGCGACAGACACGGAGAGACAGCGACAGACAGCGACAGACACGGAGAGACATCGACAGACAGCGACAGACAGCGACAGACACGGAGAGACATCGACAGACAGCGACAGACAGCGACAGACACGGAGAGACATCGACAGACAGCGACAGACAGCGACAGACACGGAGAGACATCGACAGACAGCGACAGACAGCGACAGACACGGAGAGACATCGACAGACAGCGACAGACAGCGACAGACACGGAGAGACATCGACAGACAGCGACAGACAGCGACAGACACGGAGAGACATCGACAGACAGCGACAGACAGCGACAGACACGGAGAGACATCGACAGACAGCGACAGACAGCGACAGACACGGAGAGACATCGACAGACAGCGACAGACAGCGACAGACACGGAGAGACATCGACAGACAGCGACAGACAGCGACAGACACGGAGAGACATCGACAGACAGCGACAGACAGCGACAGACACGGAGAGACATCGACAGACAGCGACAGACAGCGACAGACACGGAGAGACATCGACAGACAGCGACAGACAGCGACAGACACGGAGAGACATCGACAGACAGCGACAGACAGCGACAGACACGGAGAGACATCGACAGACAGCGACAGACAGCGACAGACACGGAGAGACATCGACAGACAGCGACAGACAGCGACAGACACGGAGAGACATCGACAGACAGCGACAGACAGCGACAGACACGGAGAGACATCGACAGACAGCGACAGACAGCGACAGACACGGAGAGACATCGACAGACAGCGACAGACAGCGACAGACACGGAGAGACATCGACAGACAGCGACAGACAGCGACAGACACGGAGAGACATCGACAGACAGCGACAGACAGCGACAGACACGGAGAGACATCGACAGACAGCGACAGACAGCGACAGACACCGACAGACACCGACAGACACGGAGAGACATCGACAGACACCGACAGACACCGACAGACACGGAGAGACATCGACAGACACCGACAGACACCGACAGACACCGACAGACACGGAGAGACACGGAGAGACATCGACAGACACCGACAGACACCGAGAGACATCGACAGACACCGACAGACACCGACAGACATCGACAGACACCGACAGACATCGACAGACACCGACAGACATCGACAGACACCGACAGACACCGACAGACACGGAGAGACATCGACAGACACCGACAGACATCGACAGACACCGACAGACATCGACAGACACCGACAGACACCGACAGACACGGAGAGACATCGACAGACACCGACAGACATCGACAGACACCGACAGACATCGACAGACACCGACAGACATCGACAGACACCGACAGACACGGAGAGACACCGACAGACACGGAGAGACACCGACAGACACCGACAGACACCGACAGACACGGAGAGACACGGAGAGACACCGACAGACACCGACAGACACCGACAGACACCGACAGACACCGACAGACACGGAGAGACATCGACAGACACCGACAGACATCGACAGACACCGACAGACACGGAGAGACACCGACAGACACGGAGAGACATCGACAGACACCGACAGACACGGAGAGACATCGACAGACACCGACAGACATCGACAGACACCGACAGACACGGAGAGACATCGACAGACACCGACAGACACGGAGAGACATCGACAGACACCGACAGACACGGAGAGACACCGACAGACACGGAGAGACACCGACAGACACGGAGAGACACCGACAGACACGGAGAGACATCGACAGACACCGACAGACACGGAGAGACATCGACAGACACCGACAGACACGGAGAGACATCGACAGACACGGAGAGACACCGACAGACACGGAGACACACCGACAGACACCGACAGACAGCGACAGACACGGAGAGACACCGACAGACACGGAGAGACACCGACAGACACGGAGAGACACCGACAGACATCGACAGACACGGAGAGACACCGACAGACACGGAGAGACACCGACAGACAGCGACAGACACGGAGAGACATCGACAGACACCGACAGACACGGAGAGACAGCGACAGACACGGAGAGACAGCGACAGACACGGAGAGACAGCGACAGACACGGAGAGACACGGAGAGACATCGACAGACAGCGACAGACACGGAGAGACATCGACAGACACGGAGAGACACCGACAGACACGGAGAGACACCGACAGACACGGAGAGACACCGACAGACATCGACAGACACGGAGAGACACCGACAGACACGGAGAGACAGCGACAGACACGGAGAGACACCGACAGACAGCGACAGACACGGAGAGACAGCGACAGACACGGAGAGACAGCGACAGACACGGAGAGACATCGACAGACACCGACAGACACGGAGAGACATCGACAGACACCGACAGACACGGAGAGACATCGACAGACACCGACAGACATCGACAGACACCGACAGACATCGACAGACACCGACAGACATCGACAGACAGCGACAGACAGCGACAGACAGCGACAGACACCGACAGACAGCGACAGACAGCGACAGACAGCGACAGACACGGAGAGACATCGACAGACAGCGACAGACACCGACAGACACGGAGAGACATCGACAGAAAGCGACAGACAGCGACAAACAGCGACAGACACGGAGAGACATCGACAGACAGCGACAGACAGCGACAGACAGCGACAGACACGGAGAGACATCGACAGACAGCGACAGACAGCGACAGACAGCGACAGACACGGAGAGACATCGACAGACAGCGACAGACAGCGACAGACAGCGACAGACACGGAGAGACATCGACAGACAGCGACAGACAGCGACAGACAGCGACAGACACGGAGAGACATCGACAGACAGCGACAGACAGCGACAGACAGCGACAGACACGGAGAGACATCGACAGACACCGACAGACAGCGACAGACAGCGACAGACACGGAGAGACATCGACAGACACCGACAGACAGCGACAGACAGCGACAGACACGGAGAGACACCGACAGACACGGAGACATACCGACAGACATCGACAGACAGCGACAGACACGGAGAGACACCGACAGACACGGAGAGACACCGACAGACACGGAGAGACACCGACAGACACGGAGAGACACCGACAGACATCGACAGACACGGAGAGACACCGACAGACACGGAGAGACACCGACAGACACGGAGAGACACCGACAGACAGCGACAGACACGGAGAGACACCGACAGACACGGAGAGACACCGACAGACAGCGACAGACACGGAGAGACATCGACAGACACCGACAGACACGGAGAGACAGCGACAGACACGGAGAGACAGCGACAGACACGGAGAGACACGGAGAGACATCGACAGACAGCGACAGACACGGAGAGACATCGACAGACACGGAGAGACATCGACAGACACGGAGAGACACCGACAGACAGCGACAGACACGGAGAGACACCGACAGACACGGAGAGACACCGACAGACACGGAGAGACACCGACAGACAGCGACAGACACGGAGAGACACCGACAGACACGGGGAGACACCGACAGACAGCGACAGACACGGAGAGACATCGACAGACACGGAGAGACAGCGACAGACACGGAGAGACAGCGACAGACACGGAGAGACACGGAGAGACATCGACAGACAGCGACAGACACGGAGAGACATCGACAGACACGGAGAGACATCGACAGACACCGACAGACACGGAGAGACATCGACAGACACCGACAGACACGGAGAGACATCGACAGACACCGACAGACATCGACAGACACCGACAGACATCGACAGACAGCGACAGACAGCGACAGACAGCGACAGACAGCGACAGACACGGAGAGACATCGACAGACAGCGACAGACAGCGACAGACACCGACAGACACGGAGAGACATCGACAGACAGCGACAGACAGCGACAGACACCGACAGACACGGAGAGACATCGACAGACAGCGACAGACAGCGACAGACACCGACAGACACGGAGAGACATCGACAGACAGCGACAGACAGCGACAGACACCGACAGACACGGAGAGACATCGACAGACAGCGACAGACAGCGACAGACACCGACAGACACGGAGAGACATCGACAGACAGCGACAGACAGCGACAGACACCGACAGACACGGAGAGACATCGACAGACAGCGACAGACAGCGACAGACACCGACAGACACGGAGAGACATCGACAGACAGCGACAGACAGCGACAGACACGGAGAGACACGGAGAGACAGCGACAGACAGCGACAGACAGCGACAGACACGGAGAGACATCGACAGACAGCGACAGACAGCGACAGACAGCGACAGACACGGAGAGACATCGACAGACAGCGACAGACAGCGACAGACAGCGACAGACACGGAGAGACATCGACAGACAGCGACAGACAGCGACAGACAGCGACAGACACGGAGAGACATCGACAGACAGCGACAGACAGCGACAGACAGCGACAGACACGGAGAGACATCGACAGACAGCGACAGACAGCGACAGACAGCGACAGACACGGAGAGACATCGACAGACAGCGACAGACAGCGACAGACAGCGACAGACACGGAGAGACATCGACAGACAGCGACAGACAGCGACAGACAGCGACAGACACGGAGAGACATCGACAGACAGCGACAGACAGCGACAGACAGCGACAGACACGGAGAGACATCGACAGACAGCGACAGACAGCGACAGACAGCGACAGACACGGAGAGACATCGACAGACAGCGACAGACAGCGACAGACAGCGACAGACACGGAGAGACAGCGACAGACAGCGACAGACAGCGACAGACAGCGACAGACACGGAGAGACAGCGACAGACAGCGACAGACAGCGACAGACAGCGACAGACACGGAGAGACATCGACAGACACCGACAGACAGCGACAGACAGCGACAGACACGGACAGACATCGACAGACACCGACAGACAGCGACAGACAGCGACAGACACGGACAGACATCGACAGACACCGACAGACAGCGACAGACAGCGACAGACACGGACAGACATCGACAGACACCGACAGACAGCGACAGACACGGAGAGACATCGACAGACACCGACAGACAGCGACAGACACGGAGAGACATCGACAGACATCGACAGACACCGACAGACAGCGACAGACACGGAGAGACATCGACAGACACCGACAGACAGCGACAGACAGCGACAGACACGGAGAGACATCGACAGACACCGACAGACAGCGACAGACAGCGACAGACACGGAGAGACATCGACAGACACCGACAGACAGCGACAGACAGCGACAGACACGGAGAGACATCGACAGACACGGAGAGACAGCGACAGACAGCGACAGACACGGAGAGACATCGACAGACACGGAGAGACAGCGACAGACAGCGACAGACACGGAGAGACATCGACAGACACGGAGAGACAGCGACAGACAGCGACAGACACGGAGAGACATCGACAGACACCGACAGACAGCGACAGACAGCGACAGACACGGAGAGACATCGACAGACAGCGACAGACAGCGACAGACACGGAGAGACATCGACAGACACCGACAGACAGCGACAGACAGCGACAGACACGGAGAGACATCGACAGACACCGACAGACAGCGACAGACAGCGACAGACACGGAGAGACATCGACAGACAGCGACAGACACGGAGAGACAGCGACAGACACGGAGAGACATCGACAGACACCGACAGACAGCGACAGACAGCGACAGACACGGAGAGACATCGACAGACACCGACAGACATCGACAGACAGCGACAGACACGGAGAGACATCGACAGACAGCGACAGACACGGAGAGACAGCGACAGACACGGAGAGACATCGACAGACACCGACAGACATCGACAGACACCGACAGACATCGACAGACACGGAGAGACATCGACAGACAGCGACAGACACGGAGAGACATCGACAGACAGCGACAGACACGGAGAGACATCGACAGACACCGACAGACACCGACAGACAGCGACAGACACGGAGAGACAGCGACAGACACCAACAGACATCGACAGACAGCGACAGACACGGAGGGACAGCGACAGACACCGACAGACATCGACAGACAGCGACAGACACGGAGAGACATCGACAGACAGCGACAGACACGGAGAGACAGCGACAGACACCGACAGACATCGACAGACAGCGACAGACACGGAGAGACATCGACAGACAGCAACAGACACGGAGAGACATCGACAGACAGCGACAGACACGGAGAGACAGCGACAGACACCGACAGACATCTACAGACAGCGACAGACACGGAGAGACATCGACAGACAGCAACAGACACGGAGAGACATCGACAGACAGCGACAGACACGCAGAGACAGCGACAGACAGCGACAGACACGGAGAGACATCGACAGACAGCGACAGACACGCAGAGACAGCGACAGACAGCGACAGACACGGAGAGACATCGACAGACAGCGACAGACAGCGACAGACACGGAGAGACATCGACAGACACGGAGAGACACCGACAGACACCGACAGACATCGACAGACACCGACAGACATCGACAGACACGGAGAGACACCGACAGACACCGACAGACATCGACAGACACGGAGAGACACCGACAGACACCGACAGACATCGACAGACACGGAGAGACACCGACAGACACCGACAGACATCGACAGACACGGAGAGACACCGACAGACACCGACAGACACCGACAGACAGCGACAGACATCGACAGACACGGAGAGACACCGACAGACACCGACAGACAGCGACAGACACGGAGAGACACCGACAGACACGGAGAGACACCGACAGACACCGACAGACAGCGACAGACACGGAGAGACACCGACAGACACGGAGAGACACCGACAGACACCGACAGACAGCGACAGACACGGAGAGACATCGACAGACACGGAGAGACACCGACAGACACCGACAGACAGCGACAGACACGGAGAGACATCGACAGACACGGAGAGACACCGACAGACATCGACAGACAGCGACAGACACGGAGAGACATCGACAGACACGGAGAGACATCGACAGACACGGAGAGACACCGACAGACATCGACAGACAGCGACAGACACGGAGAGACATCGACAGACACGGAGAGACATCGACAGACACGGAGAGACATCGACAGACACGGAGAGACATCGACAGACACGGAGAGACATCGACAGACACGGAGAGACATCGACAGACACCGACAGACACCGACAGACATCGACAGACAGCGACAGACACGGAGAGACATCGACAGACACGGAGAGACATCGACAGACACCGACAGACACCGACAGACATCGACAGACAGCGACAGACACGGAGAGACATCGACAGACAGCGACAGACACGGAGAGACATCGACAGACAGCGACAGACACGGAGAGACATCGACAGACAGCGACAGACACGGAGAGACATCGACAGACAGCGACAGACACGGAGAGACATCGACAGACAGCGACAGACACGGAGAGACAGCGACAGACAGCGACAGACATCGACAGACACGGAGAGACAGCGACAGACAGCGACAGACATCGACAGACACGGAGAGACAGCGACAGACACGGAGAGACAGCGACAGACACGGAGAGACAGCGACAGACACGGAGAGACAGCGACAGACACGGAGAGACAGCGACAGACACGGAGAGACAGCGACAGACACGGAGAGACAGCGACAGACACGGAGAGACATCGACAGACATCGACAGACAGCGACAGACACGGAGAGACATCGACAGACAGCGACAGACAGCGACAGACACGGAGAGACATCGACAGACAGCGACAGACAGCGACAGACACGGAGAGACATCGACAGACAGCGACAGACAGCGACAGACACGGAGAGACATCGACAGACAGCGACAGACAGCGACAGACACGGAGAGACATCGACAGACAGCGACAGACAGCGACAGACACGGAGAGACATCGACAGACAGCGACAGACAGCGACAGACACGGAGAGACATCGACAGACAGCGACAGACAGCGACAGACACGGAGAGACATCGACAGACAGCGACAGACAGCGACAGACACGGAGAGACATCGACAGACAGCGACAGACAGCGACAGACACGGAGAGACATCGACAGACAGCGACAGACAGCGACAGACACGGAGAGACATCGACAGACAGCGACAGACAGCGACAGACACGGAGAGACATCGACAGACAGCGACAGACAGCGACAGACACGGAGAGACATCGACAGACAGCGACAGACAGCGACAGACACGGAGAGACATCGACAGACAGCGACAGACAGCGACAGACACGGAGAGACATCGACAGACAGCGACAGACAGCGACAGACACGGAGAGACATCGACAGACAGCGACAGACAGCGACAGACACGGAGAGACATCGACAGACAGCGACAGACAGCGACAGACACGGAGAGACATCGACAGACAGCGACAGACAGCGACAGACACGGAGAGACATCGACAGACAGCGACAGACAGCGACAGACACGGAGAGACATCGACAGACAGCGACAGACACGGAGAGACATCGACAGACAGCGACAGACAGCGACAGACACGGAGAGACATCGACAGACAGCGACAGACACGGAGAGACATCGACAGACAGCGACAGACAGCGACAGACACGGAGAGACATCGACAGACAGCGACAGACACGGAGAGACATCGACAGACAGCGACAGACACGGAGAGACATCGACAGACAGCGACAGACACGGAGAGACATCGACAGACAGCGACAGACAGCGACAGACACGGAGAGACATCGACAGACAGCGACAGACAGCGACAGACACGGAGAGACATCGACAGACAGCGACAGACAGCGACAGACACGGAGAGACATCGACAGACATCGACAGACAGCGACAGACACGGAGAGACATCGACAGACATCGACAGACAGCGACAGACACGGTGAGACATCGACAGACATCGACAGACAGCGACAGACACGGAGAGACATCGACAGACATCGACAGACAGCGACAGACACGGAGAGACATCGACAGACATCGACAGACAGCGACAGACACGGAGAGACATCGACAGACATCGACAGACAGCGACAGACACGGAGAGACATCGACAGACAGCGACAGACAGCGACAGACACGGAGAGACATCGACAGACAGCGACAGACAGCGACAGACACGGAGAGACATCGACAGACATCGACAGACAGCGACAGACACGGAGAGACATCGACAGACATCGACAGACAGCGACAGACACGGAGAGACATCGACAGACATCGACAGACAGCGACAGACACGGAGAGACATCGACAGACATCGACAGACAGCGACAGACACGGAGAGACATCGACAGACAGCGACAGACAGCGACAGACACGGAGAGACATCGACAGACAGCGACAGACAGCGACAGACACGGAGAGACATCGACAGACAGCGACAGACAGCGACAGACACGGAGAGACATCGACAGACAGCGACAGACAGCGACAGACACGGAGAGACATCGACAGACATCGACAGACAGCGACAGACACGGAGAGACATCGACAGACATCGACAGACAGCGACAGACACGGAGAGACATCGACAGACATCGACAGACAGCGACAGACACGGAGAGACATCGACAGACATCGACAGACAGCGACAGACACGGAGAGACATCGACAGACATCGACAGACAGCGACAGACACGGAGAGACATCGACAGACATCGACAGACAGCGACAGACACGGAGAGACATCGACAGACATCGACAGACAGCGACAGACACGGAGAGACATCGACAGACATCGACAGACAGCGACAGACACGGAGAGACATCGACAGACATCGACAGACAGCGACAGACACGGAGAGACATCGACAGACATCGACAGACAGCGACAGACACGAGAGACATCGACAGACATCGACAGACAGCGACAGACACGGAGAGACACCGACAGACACCGACAGACAGCGACAGACACGGAGAGACACCGACAGACATCGACAGACAGCGACAGACACGGAGAGACACCGACAGACAGCGACAGACACGGAGAGACACCGACAGACACCGACAGACAGCGACAGACACGGAGAGACACCGACAGACACCGACAGACAGCGACAGACACGGAGAGACACCGACAGACACCGACAGACAGCGACAGACACGGAGAGACACCGACAGACACCGACAGACAGCGACAGACACGGAGAGACACCGACAGACACCGACAGACAGCGACAGACACGGAGAGACACCGACAGACACCGACAGACAGCGACAGACACGGAGAGACACCGACAGACACCGACAGACAGCGACAGACACGGAGAGACACCGACAGACACCGACAGACAGCGACAGACACGGAGAGACACCGACAGACATCGACAGACAGCGACAGACACGGAGAGACACCGACAGACATCGACAGACAGCGACAGACACGGAGAGACACCGACAGACAGCGACAGACAGCGACAGACACGGAGAGACAGCGACAGACAGCGACAGACAGCGACAGACACGGAGAGACAGCGACAGACAGCGACAGACAGCGACAGACACGGAGAGACAGCGACAGACACGGAGAGACAGCGACAGACAGCGACAGACAGCGACAGACACGGAGAGACAGCGACAGACACGGAGAGACAGCGACAGACAGCGACAGACAGCGACAGACAGCGACAGACACGGAGAGACAGCGACAGACAGCGACAGACAGCGACAGACAGCGACAGACACGGAGAGACAGCGACAGACACCGACAGACAGCGACAGACACGGAGAGACACCGACAGACAGCGACAGACAGCGACAGACAGCGACAGACACGGAGAGACAGCGACAGACAGCGACAGACACGGAGAGACAGCGACAGACAGCGACAGACATCGACAGACAGCGACAGACACGGAGAGACAGCGACAGACAGCGACAGACACGGAGAGACAGCGACAGACAGCGACAGACATCGACAGACAGCGACAGACACGGAGAGACATTGACAGACAGCGACAGACACGGAGAGACATTGACAGACAGCGACAGACACGGAGAGACATTGACAGACAGCGACAGACACGGAGAGACAGCGACAGACACGGAGAGACAGCGACAGACACGGAGAGACAGCGACAGACACGGAGAGACAGCGACAGACACGGAGAGACAGCGACAGACACGGAGAGACATCGACAGACACGGAGAGACAGCGACAGACACGGAGAGACAGCGACAGACACCGACAGACAGCGACAGACACCGACAGACACCGACAGACAGCGACAGACACCGACAGACAGCGACAGACACCGACAGACACCGACAGACACCGACAGACAGCGACAGACACGGAGAGACATCGACAGACACCGACAGACAGCGACAGACAGCGACAGACACGGAGAGACATCGACAGACACCGACAGACAGCGACAGACAGCGACAGACACGGAGAGACATCGACAGACAGCGACAGACAGCGACAGACAGCGACAGACACGGAGAGACACCGACAGACAGCGACAGACAGCGACAGACACGGAGAGACACCGACAGACAGCGACAGACAGCGACAGACACGGAGAGACACCGACAGACAGCGACAGACAGCGACAGACACGGAGAGACATCGACAGACACCGACAGACAGCGACAGACACGGAGAGACATCGACAGACACCGACAGACAGCGACAGACACGGAGAGACATCGACAGACACCGACAGACAGCGACAGACAGCGACAGACACGGAGAGACATCGACAGACAGCGACAGACAGCGACAGACACGGAGAGACAGCGACAGACACCGACAGACAGCGACAGACAGCGACAGACACGGAGAGACATCGACAGACAGCGACAGACAGCGACAGACACGGAGAGACATCGACAGACAGCGACAGACAGCGACAGACACGGAGAGACATCGACAGACACCGACAGACAGCGACAGACAGCGACAGACACGGAGAGACATCGACAGACACCGACAGACAGCGACAGACAGCGACAGACATCGACAGACAGCGACAGACACGGAGAGACATCGACAGACAGCGACAGACACGGAGAGACATCGACAGACAGCGACAGACACGGAGAGACATCGACAGACAGCGACAGACACGGAGAGACATCGACAGACAGCGACAGACATCGACAGACAGCGACAGACACGGAGAGACATCGACAGACAGCGACAGACACGGAGAGACATCGACAGACAGCGACAGACACGGAGAGACATCGACAGACAGCGACAGACACGGAGAGACATCGACAGACAGCGACAGACACGGAGAGACATCGACAGACAGCGACAGACACCGACAGACAGCGACAGACACGGAGAGACATCGACAGACAGCGACAGACACGGAGAGACATCGACAGACAGCGACAGACACGGAGAGACACCGACAGACAGCGACAGACACGGAGAGACAGCGACAGACACCGACAGACACCGACAGACAGCGACAGACACGGAGAGACAGCGACAGACACCGACAGACACCGACAGACAGCGACAGACACGGAGAGACACCGACAGACACGGAGAGACACCGACAGACACCGACAGACAGCGACAGACACGGAGAGACACCGACAGACACCGACAGACAGCGACAGACACGGAGAGACACCGACAGACACCGACAGACAGCGACAGACACGGAGAGACACCGACAGACACCGACAGACAGCGACAGACACGGAGAGACACCGACAGACACCGACAGACAGCGACAGACACGGAGAGACACCGACAGACACCGACAGACAGCGACAGACACGGAGAGACACCGACAGACACCGACAGACAGCGACAGACACGGAGAGACACCGACAGACACCGACAGACAGCGACAGACACGGAGAGACACCGACAGACACCGACAGACAGCGACAGACACGGAGAGACACCGACAGACACCGACAGACAGCGACAGACACGGAGAGACACCGACAGACAGCGACAGACAGCGACAGACACGGAGAGACACCGACAGACAGCGACAGACAGCGACAGACACGGAGAGACACCGACAGACAGCGACAGACAGCGACAGACACGGAGAGACACCGACAGACAGCGACAGACAGCGACAGACACGGAGAGACACCGACAGACAGCGACAGACAGCGACAGACACGGAGAGACACCGACAGACAGCGACAGACAGCGACAGACACGGAGAGACACCGACAGACAGCGACAGACAGCGACAGACACGGAGAGACACCGACAGACAGCGACAGACAGCGACAGACACGGAGAGACACCGACAGACAGCGACAGACAGCGACAGACACGGAGAGACACCGACAGACAGCGACAGACAGCGACAGACACGGAGAGACACCGACAGACAGCGACAGACAGCGACAGACACGGAGAGACACCGACAGACAGCGACAGACAGCGACAGACACGGAGAGACACCGACAGACAGCGACAGACAGCGACAGACACGGAGAGACACCGACAGACAGCGACAGACAGCGACAGACACGGAGAGACACCGACAGACAGCGACAGACAGCGACAGACACGGAGAGACACCGACAGACAGCGACAGACAGCGACAGACACGGAGAGACACCGACAGACAGCGACAGACAGCGACAGACACGGAGAGACACCGACAGACACCGACAGACAGCGACAGACACGGAGAGACACCGACAGACACCGACAGACAGCGACAGACACGGAGAGACACCGACAGACACCGACAGACAGCGACAGACACGGAGAGACACCGACAGACACCGACAGACAGCGACAGACACGGAGAGACACCGACAGACACCGACAGACAGCGACAGACACGGAGAGACACCGACAGACACCGACAGACAGCGACAGACACGGAGAGACATCGACAGACACCGACAGACAGCGACAGACACGGAGAGACATCGACAGACACCGACAGACAGCGACAGACACGGAGAGACATCGACAGACACCGACAGACAGCGACAGACACGGAGAGACATCGACAGACACCGACAGACAGCGACAGACACGGAGAGACATCGACAGACACCGACAGACAGCGACAGACACGGAGAGACATCGACAGACACCGACAGACAGCGACAGACACGGAGAGACATCGACAGACACCGACAGACAGCGACAGACACGGAGAGACATCGACAGACACCGACAGACAGCGACAGACACGGAGAGACATCGACAGACACCGACAGACAGCGACAGACACGGAGAGACATCGACAGACACCGACAGACAGCGACAGACACGGAGAGACATCGACAGACACCGACAGACAGCGACAGACACGGAGAGACATCGACAGACACCGACAGACAGCGACAGACACGGAGAGACATCGACAGACACCGACAGACAGCGACAGACACGGAGAGACATCGACAGACACCGACAGACAGCGACAGACACGGAGAGACATCGACAGACACCGACAGACAGCGACAGACACGGAGAGACATCGACAGACACCGACAGACAGCGACAGACACGGAGAGACATCGACAGACACCGACAGACAGCGACAGACACGGAGAGACATCGACAGACACCGACAGACAGCGACAGACACGGAGAGACATCGACAGACACCGACAGACAGCGACAGACACGGAGAGACATCGACAGACACCGACAGACATCGACAGACACGGAGAGACATCGACAGACACCGACAGACATCGACAGACACGGAGAGACATCGACAGACACCGACAGACATCGACAGACACGGAGAGACATCGACAGACACCGACAGACATCGACAGACACGGAGAGACATCGACAGACACCGACAGACATCGACAGACACGGAGAGACATCGACAGACACGGAGAGACATCGACAGACACCGACAGACATCGACAGACACGGAGAGACATCGACAGACACCGACAGACATCGACAGACACGGAGAGACATCGACAGACACGGAGAGACATCGACAGACACCGACAGACATCGACAGACACGGAGAGACATCGACAGACACCGACAGACATCGACAGACACGGAGAGACATCGACAGACACCGACAGACATCGACAGACACGGAGAGACATCGACAGACACCGACAGACATCGACAGACACCGACAGACATCGACAGACACGGAGAGACATCGACAGACACGGAGAGACATCGACAGACACCGACAGACACGGAGAGACATCGACAGACACCGACAGACATCGACAGACAGCGACAGACACGGAGAGACATCGACAGACACCGACAGACATCGACAGACAGCGACAGACACGGAGAGACATCGACAGACATCGACAGACAGCGACAGACACGGAGAGACATCGACAGACACCGACAGACATCGACAGACAGCGACAGACACGGAGAGACATCGACAGACACCGACAGACATCGACAGACAGCGACAGACACGGAGAGACATCGACAGACACCGACAGACACCGACAGACACGGAGAGACATCGACAGACACCGACAGACATCGACAGACACGGAGAGACATCGACAGACACCGACAGACATCGACAGACACGGAGAGACATCGACAGACACCGACAGACATCGACAGACACGGAGAGACACCGACAGACATCGACAGACAGCGACAGACACGGAGAGACATCGACAGACACCGACAGACATCGACAGACAGCGACAGACACGGAGAGACATCGACACCGACAGACATCGACAGACAGCGACAGACACGGAGAGACATCGACAGACATCGACAGACAGCGACAGACACGGAGAGACATCGACAGACATCGACAGACAGCGACAGACACGGAGAGACATCGACAGACACCGACAGACACCGACAGACAGCGACAGACACGGAGAGACATCGACAGACACCGACAGACACCGACAGACACGGAGAGACATCGACAGACACCGACAGACATCGACAGACACGGAGAGACATCGACAGACACCGACAGACACCGACAGACACGGAGAGACATCGACAGACACCGACAGACATCGACAGACACGGAGAGACATCGACAGACACCGACAGACATCGACAGACACGGAGAGACATCGACAGACACCGACAGACATCGACAGACACGGAGAGACACCGACAGACATCGACAGACAGCGACAGACACGGAGAGACATCGACAGACACCGACAGACAGCGACAGACACGGAGAGACATCGACAGACACCGACAGACATCGACAGACAGCGACAGACACGGAGAGACATCGACAGACATCGACAGACAGCGACAGACACGGAGAGACATCGACAGACACCGACAGACATCGACAGACAGCGACAGACACGGAGAGACATCGACAGACACCGACAGACATCGACAGACACGGAGAGACATCGACAGACACCGACAGACATCGACAGACACGGAGAGACATCGACAGACACCGACAGACATCGACAGACAGCGACAGACACGGAGAGACATCGACAGACACCGACAGACATCGACAGACAGCGACAGACACGGAGAGACATGGACAGACATGGACAGACATCGACAGATAGCGACAGACACGGAGAGACATCGACAGACACCGACAGACATCGACAGACAGCGACAGACACGGAGAGACATCGACAGACACCGACAGACATCGACAGACAGCGACAGACACGGAGAGACATCGACAGACATCGACAGACAGCGACAGACACGGAGAGACATCGACAGACACCGACAGACACCGACAGACACCGACAGACACGGAGAGACATCGACAGACACCGACAGACATCGACAGACACGGAGAGACATCGGCAGACACCGACAGACATCGACAGACACGGAGAGACATCGACAGACACGGAGAGACATCGACAGACACCGACAGACACCGACAGACACGGAGAGACATCGACAGACACCGACAGACATCGACAGACACCGACAGACATCGACAGACACCGACAGACATCGACAGACACCGACAGACACCGACAGACACGGAGAGACATCGACAGACACCGACAGACACCGACAGACACGGAGAGACATCGACAGACACCGACAGACACCGACAGACACGGAGAGACATCGACAGACACCGACAGACATCGACAGACACCGACAGACATCGACAGACACCGACAGACATCGACAGACACCGACAGACATCGACAGACACCGACAGACACCGACAGACACCGACAGACACCGACAGACACCGACAGACACCGACAGACACCGACAGACACCGACAGACACCGACAGACACCGACAGACACCGACAGACACCGACAGACACCGACAGACACCGACAGACACCGACAGACATCGACAGACACCGACAGACATCGACAGACACCGACAGACATCGACAGACACCGACAGACATCGACAGACACCGACAGACATCGACAGACACGGAGAGACATCGACAGACACCGACAGACATGGACAGACACGGAGAGACATCGACAGACACCGACAGACATCGACAGACACGGAGAGACATCGACAGACACCGACAGACATAGACACGAGACATCGACAGACACCGACAGACATCGACAGACACGGAGAGACATCGACAGACACCGACAGACATCGACAGACACGGAGAGACATCGACAGACACCGACAGACATCGACAGACACGGAGAGACATCGACAGACACCGACAGACATCGACAGACACGGAGAGACATCGACAGACACCGACAGACATCGACAGACACGGAGAGACATCGACAGACACCGACAGACATCGACAGACACGGAGACATCGACAGACACGAGAGACATCGACAGACACCGACAGACATCGACAGACACGGAGAGACATCGACAGACACGACAGACATCGACAGACACGGAGAGACATCGACAGACACCGACAGATCGACAGACACGGAGAGACCGACACACAGACATCGACAGACACGGAGAGACATCGACAGACACCGACAGACATCGACAGACACGAGAGACATCGACAGACACCGACAGACATCGACAGACACGAGAGACATCGACAGACACCGACAGACATCGAC